>NC_083346.1:25214592-25515376 GCF_019175385.1 Lycium barbarum | reverse complement strand
TCCCTCTCAATAACCTAAGGAGAAACCTCAAATGACGTTCATGCTCCTCCCTACTCTTCAAATAAACAAATATATCATCGATGATGACTATGATGAATGAATCCAAATATGGCTTGAAAATACCATTAATCAAATCTATGAAAGTTGTTGGAGCATTCGTAAGCCCATATGACATAACAAAGAACTCGTAATGACCATAACAAGTCCTAAAAGTCGTCTTCAGAATATCCTTGGCCCGAATCTTCAGTTAGTGATAGCCTGACTTCAAATCAATCTTCAAAAGCATAGAAACACCCTGAAGCCTTGATAACCCATTATCGAATCTCCAACTAAAGTAGACACATGAATAGGCATATCAAGAAGGTCATAAAATAAAACCCTACCAATATAATGATAAGTAAACACAGAATAGAAAGTAGACCTGGATCAAATAAGACTGAAGCTGCCCGATGACAAACAAAAATGGTACCTGTGATCACAGCATTAGATGCCTCGACCTCGGTCCTACCAGGACAAGCGTAACAATGAGCACCACCAAAGCCACTCTTTAATAGATTGAGCTCTTGCCCTAGAGGCCTAAGAACCATATCTACTAGACTAGTACCCACCCCTAGAAGAATGCAAACCACGGCGGCTTGACTGAGCACCGCCACTGGCTAAGGAACCACCTCGACTACCAGAAGATGTCAAAGTCCTAGGGGTCTAGAATCGAGAGCCCTACTGGGTCCCACTCTATCTCAATCATATGCACTCTCTCGCGATATAAGCAGGATCACCACTAACAAAGCAAGATCTAGGTGTCAGAGGCTAACACATTGAGGTTGAAGAAACGAAAGAACTACCTCAATCGGCATGTTGAGAAAATGAGCCCCCAGAAGCATGTCCTGACCCACAACCACTCTATCCAGAAGGGCCACCTGAAGACGCTTAAAGCATGGACTAAGTGGGGTAGCTGGGGTGTGACTGATAGGTACTGGATGACTAGCCCCTACCTTTATAACTGGAACCACTGCATCTACTATACTGACGAGGCCTTTTCTCAGTAACCCCTACAAGAGGCTAGACTATGGCTACAAGATAAAGATAAGCAATATGAAGTGGAAGCACCAGTCCACTCATAAATTGCCTTACCTTCTCTGACTCGGTCGGAATCAACTATGTCGCATATCGAGCCAAGAGCAGAAACTGAGCCTTATACTCTACCACTAATATACCCCTCTAATATAAGTAGATAAACTCATCCCTGCACTGATCTCTCAAATAACGGCGTACGTACTTCTCTTAGAAGGCCTGGTGAAACTATGCCCAAGAGAGTGGAGGCGAACCAACCGGTCTGTACTCAATAAAAGAACTTCACCGCGCCTTCGTATCCCTGCGAAGTTGGAAAGACATATAATCCACACCATGCGACTCCACAATACCCATCTTGTAAAACCTCTCATGCATATCCATAGTGAACTCATATGCGTCCTCACTAGACATGCCAAAGAATTTGGGCGGCTCCATATTCAAGAATCTTCCATTAAGCTCCTAATCCCCAAGTTTCAAGACCTGGCCTGCTAGGGGCCTAGGAGCACTCACAAGGGCGGTATCCCATTAATGCACGGGGCCATGGCAGCAGCAGGTTGTATCCCCGGTGTTTGTCCCTGCTGAGGAGTTTGTGCTCCTGTTGAAGTTTGTTATCTACCTGGAGTAGTGGAACCACCCACAAAATGTTGTCCATTAAGAATTATAAGGATACGGTCCATAGTGTCCTAAAATACAAGATCGGACATGAACTCGGGGTTAGTCTGGGCTGGCCCCATACTTTTCCCAACTGCCTGCTCTCACGCGGGATGGCGCTCTGGTAGAAGCTTTGGCTGGCACTCTAGAGAACTGATCTAGCACACTTCTTTCTAGTCACATGTACCTTTCCCCTGGCTAGTGTAACACCACAACCTCCAGCTCGGTCGTGGTGTTACACCGCGTAGTTTTGTACGTTAAGATTTGTTAGATGTTAGTTGTCCTAGTCTTGGAGATGAGAGTTGTATTCAAATTTATATGAGATTATACTTTCCTATCCTATGGCTATAAGGATTTAATTTCATGTTTAGTAAGTTATGGAAAAATTGGAGAACAAGCAAATCGAAAAAATTAAGTTTGTCGAAACTTTGGGAAAACTTGGCAGAATTTTGGACAGGATTTTTGGTTCAACTTGAGAGATTGTATCTCCTAGAATATGAGGATTTATGGAATGCATAACCTATGTAAATTCAAGTTCAGCAAGTCTTTTTTCTAATGCAACTAACTAATTGTAAATCTGAAAAGTACGAGACCATTTTCACGGACCATGAAAATGATGTTGAGCCACCGTGAAATGGTGGCAGTAAGGTAGAGTTTCTGGAATATTTTCACAGCCTGTGAAATTTTTCACGGTACGTGAAAGTGACTGTAGAATTGAGGAGGTGAAGACTTTGTTCCGTGATTATAAATAAAGGGGGCACAACTTGGGGCTCATATTTTCACTAAAGGAGATTCTAGTGACCTTATATTCTCTCTCAACCACCCTAAACCCTTCCAAACTATTTTAAGAGAAGATCAACCTCTAAATCTCCAACTAGTTCATACAAGTGTGTGTTCATGCTTCTAGTTGGAGTGGTGGTGAATAAGCTGAAGAGTAAGTTGTGTGTGTGGCTAGAGTTCTTCAAGAATAAGGTATGTTCTTCACTCTATTACTTATTTTGAGTTAATTTGAAGGTTAAATAAATCTTATAAGTGGAAAAAGGGTTTTGAAGGAAAGATCATAAAGTATTGTGTTGTAGTTGTTAGCTATGGATGGAATTTGAAAGGACGTTTTGGGTGGATTTGAGTCTAGTTTGGATGTAATCTCCTTATTATGGTATTGTTGATATTGTTAATGATGTTTGGAAGTTTTTTTGGAATTTGGAAAGTAGATGATATAGGGGAAGTGCTGCCTAAATTTCGTTAGCTCACCTAATAGTTTAGTTTGATCGTATAAGAGTTTCAACGACTTAAACTTAGTGTGAATCATCTTAAATGTAGATTCGAAAGCTCAGAAGGATAGATATTGATTGGTTAAGTAGACAATGAGGTATGTTAAGGCTGTCCCTTTCATTCTTGTGGCATGACCTTATCTACACATACTTTCGCAGATGATGTCCATAATGACTTCTCTTAGAAATGTTAGGAGCTTATGTTTCTTGGTGTTATTATGACAATATTGATCTTTGTCTCATGATTATTGATCTTGTTTATTGTTGTTAATATCATCTTATAGTCATTGATTCCTTCAAGGTGAGATATACCAACGATGAAAGATCCATAACTATAAGGGATGGTATAATGACCTTACACAACTCCGATGAATTCAGAAATGTGTTCTCAAGGAATGTTTTGTAAAACCTGGATAGTATGCTGGTTATAGGATCTCCCTAATGAAGTACTTAATGCTAGAAAAAAGGCTTATGATGCATCCAGGAATTTACGAAGGTTTAGTTAATCGAGAAGAAGTCTTAATGGCCCAAAAATGTGCTTATAAGTCTTATGTAATCATGTAGGCATTAGCTGATAAGTAATGATCATGAGAAGTGCATAGGAATTACCTATAGAGGTATGGTTATGATGTTGATTATATTAACCACTAGTCTACGGCCAGTTGGGCAGATTATGTATCAATATTTACCACTATGCTATAGTTGATCGGGTAGTTATACCACCGAGCTACGGCCAGTGGGGCAGTTACGACATGCGCTCTACTATCGGGCGATAATTTCGGTTGGGCGGATAGCACCATGATGATAAGTTGGTCAGGGAAAATAGTATTACACATAGATGTAGTTAAGCATATGAGAGTATAGAGAGATATAGATGCTAGATTCTCATCGATAAGTCAGAAGTTCCAGTAGAGTTTTATTTATGGGTGTGTAGCGCACCACACTTATCAACAGGAGGCTGCAGGGCATTTAGGATGGCTACCCGTCTTTGTATTTAAGATCGTGCTATAGAGTTGAGTCATAGGGTGTAAATTTTCAACTCTGAACTTTGTTGTTCTACAGTTTGACGTCGACTCCTTTAAAAAGGACTACGGGAGATTCGAGGTTTGTAATGATGACGGGGGACGATTAAGTTACTCTTTAGAGGAGGACCCAAGTGAGGATGTGCCCTCCATCGAGACAGACCCATCTAAGATCATGCCTTCTATGGAAAAAGACCCATTGGAGATTCAGGATAAACCAGCGCTACAGGTGTCATTGACTTTGATAAGAGAAGAGAAGTTAGGAAAAGCTTCGATGTTTCCAGTTTCATCTTTGGCCATAGCTGGGCAAGGAAGGGAAAGGTCAATGCTAGGAGTTGAACTTTAAGATTTGGATTATGGTAGACCAGCAGAGAGTGCAAGGCCTTTCGAGAAATCAAGGAGTTTGCAACCTGATGACCCTATTAACCAAGACTTGACGGCATCTTCGGAGCAAGGTTCAAATGAAGGTGGTGGCCAGACCAGACAGGTTAGTATAGTTGGTACATTTATAGAAGCTCCGAATAGCGGTGAACGACCGATAGAGAGATACAGGAAGAACAATTTTTCCATCCAATGTTAGAGCTATTCGTGCCACATTAGTATTCTAGAGTAGGACCACAGGAAGTCCCATATCCATCGGAATTTCAAGACCAAAGCAACTAGTGATGGAAGGTATATTTATCGCTTTGATAGAGTGTTAAAATTTAGCATGAATGATTTTGAAATATTTTTATGCTATGCAACGACGGTAAGTCATAAAGCCCCAAAGATTATATTAAGGAAGGGGGAAAAAGTAATATTAAAGAGGAACGTAGAATGGAATTTGTGGTCAGGATACTGGTAACATGAAAATGGTATGATTATACAAGAAAAGGATATATAAGACATGGTTCGATGGAGGAATTATATCCACGGAGTTTCGAATAATGGGTGACAAGAGGAATCTGTAAGATATAAATGATTTGTAATTAAGAGGAGATAGTATAGTATGAGGAGATGACTTGAGAAGCGAAGAAGGTATGAGATCTAGGTATTCTCACTTGTTTATACTCCTAGAGGAGGTCCAAACAGAGACAACATTGCTTTCAGGTGTGTAATGTTTCATTCCTTATGACTACGAGTCATGTGAGGCCACTATTATTATTGCTTGTGGCAGTGCTCTGTATGGCATTGTATATTTTGGGTTATTATGTTAGGATGGTAGTGGTACAGTTGTAGGGGGGTACTCTACCAAAATATTTGTAAGACCCCTAGGAGTCTAACATTCGGGTACGAATGTTCCTAACGGGGGGAAGGATGTTACACCTCGTAGTTTTGTACGTTAAGATTCATTGGATGTTAGTTGTCCAAGTCTTGGACACCCAAATTATATTAAATTTATATGATATTATACATGCCTATGTGATGGTTATGAGGGTTTAAGTTCATGTTTAGTAAGTTATGGAAGGATTGGAGGACAGGCGAATCGAAGAAATTAAGTTTGTCAAAACTTTGGGAAAAAATGGCATAGAGGTATATCTCCTAGAATATGAAGAGTTATGAAATGCATAATCTATGTAAATTAAAATTCAACGAGTCTTCTTTCCAATGCAACTGATAGATCGCAAATCTAAAAAGTACGGGACCATTTTCACGGTCCGTCAAAGTGATCGCGGAATTGAGGCAGTGGAGACTTTGTTCCTTTACTATAAATAAGGGGGGATCGACTTGGGGGCCATATTTTCAACAAATACAATCCCTAGTGACCCTAAGCTCTCTAAAACACCCCAAACCCTTTCAAACTATTTTAAGGGAAGATCAAGCTCTAAATCCATAACTAGTTCATACAAGTGTGTGCTCTTGCTCCTAGTTGGAGTGATGGTGAACAAGCTTTGGAGTAAGTTGTGTGTGTGGCTATATTTCTTCAAGAATAAGATATGTTCTTCACTCTATTACTTACGTTGAGTTAATTTGAAGGTTGAACAAGTCTTATAAGTGAAAAAAAATTATGAAGTAAAGATCATAAAGTATTATGTTGTAGTTGTTGGCTATGTATGGAATTTGAAAGGAAGTTTTGGGTGGATTTGAGTCTAGTTTGAATGTAATTTCTTTATTATGGTATTTCTGATATTTTTAATGATCTTTGGAAGTTGTTTTGGAATTTGGAGGAAGTAGATGATATAGGAGAAGTGCTGCCAAAATTTCGTTAGCTCACGTAATAGTTTAGTTTGATCTTATAAGCGTTTCAACGACTTAAGATTTGTGTGAATCATCTTAAGTGTAGATTCGCAATCTCGGTAGGATAGATGTTGATTGGTTAAGTAGATGATGAGGTATGCTAAGGTTGTCCCTTTTTTTCTTATGGCATGATATTATCGAAACATACTTTCACAGATGATGTCCATAATGACTTCACTTTTAAAAATGTTAGGAGCTTATGTTTCTTGATGTTCTTATGACAATATTGATCTTTGTCAATGACTATTGATCTTTTTTATTGTTGGTAATCTCATCATATAGTCATTTTATTCCTTCAAGGTAAGATATACTGACGATGAATGATCCATAACGATAAGCAGAGGTATAACGACCTTATGTCACTCTAGTGAATTCAGAAATGTGTTCTCATGGAATGTCTTGTAAAACATGTATAGTATGCTGGTTATAAGATCGCTAATGAAGTACTTAACGCTAGAAGAAAGTCTTATGATTCATCCAAGAATTGACTAAGGTTTAGTTAATCAGGAAGAAGTCTTAATGTCCCGAAAATGTATATAAGTCTTATGTAATCATGTAGGAAGTAACGAATAATAATGATCATGAGAAGTGCATAGGAATTACCCATAAAGGTCCGGTTATGATATTGATTATATTTACCACTGGTCTACGGCCAGTTGTGCAGATTATGTATCACTATTTACCACCATGATACGGCTGGTCGGGTAGTTATACCACCGAGCTACGGCCGGTTGGAAATTTCTACTGATCAGTTAGGCAATTATGATATACGTTCTACCATCGGGCGATAATCGAATGGGCAGGTACCACCAAGCTACCGCCAGTTAAGCAATTACCACTGATCAGTTGGGCAGATTGCGCCATGATGATAAGTTGGTCAACACCATTGTATTGCACATAGATGTAGTTAAGCATATGACAGTATGGAGAGATATAGATGCTGGATTCTCATCGATAAGTCAGAAGTGCCAGGTTGATTCTTATCCTTCTTCTTTACAGTATATGTTTATTATTACACATTTCCGTCTTACATACTTGGTACATTATTTGTAGTGAAGTCCTTTTATTTGTGGACACAGCGATCATGCCCGCAGGTAGACAGGAAGACAGCTCAGACTCCTAGGTTGCCTTCTCAATAGTTGTATAGGAGCACTCCACTTGTTTCAGAGTTGCAGTCCAGTTGGTATGATTCTTTTGTGTACAGATGGGTATGGCGGGTTCCTGTCCCATCCTTATTATGTTATGCACTCTAGTACAGGCTCGTAGATAGATATGCACAGTTAGATATCCTATAGCCATCTTGGTCTATATTTTGTTGTATCATTACTATGGATAACCTTGGCGGCATATGTACTTAGGATTATCTTGATGACGTATGTATATTATCTTTTGGGCTTGTGTCCTATACAGCCTATGGTATCTATGAGTTTGTATTATGGCCCACTTAGGTATGACTAAGAGATGAATGTGTGTGGTGCTCGGTAGGTTAGCTACGGGTGCCAGTCATGGCCCTTTGGTTGGGACGTGACACGTGGCCTCTATCCTGTTCTCATCCTCGTCTGCCGGCCCAAAAAGTGGGCTCGGTCACCTCATCCCTAGCCATAGTAGCTTGTGTCCTCACCATCTGTGAGAGAATAGAAGTGAATTAGATACCAATTTAAATATTCTAGATACCAATTTGAATAAGGTAGCATGAAAGAATAAAGGAATTTGAAGTTTCCTAAATGTCTCATAGCCCTTCGCAGATAAGTATGGAGCTCACCATACTGATCCGCAAGACTCTACTAGACCTGCTCTTGTACTTATAGATCGGGTAACCTAGTGCTCTGATACTAACTTATCACGACCCACATCACTGGTCGTACGAGCACCTACATTTTTCCCCACGCAGTAGGCGAACCCGCCCCTCAATCGTGAACTCATATCAAGATAAAGTAAATAGGACAATAGAAATATAAGTCTAAAACGTAAATATATGTAAGAACGGAATATAATACTAATACATCCCCAAGAACTAGTTCGACTCGTGCAAGAAAAACTACAAAACAATCTAGAAATATACAAGTCTGAAAATCAAATCACATCTGAATGGAACAAATACAAAGAAAGATAAATGAATCTTCAAGGCAACGGGCTTGCCAGATGCTCACCCTAGACACTCAACAGCAAGACCTCAGGATCAGTCATAAAGAGTGGAAGTGGAACCTGTCAAGTACTCTGCACTCATAAAAGAATGCAGTGACATAGTGTCAGTACAAACACTATATACTGGTAGGTATCATAGGCCGACAACAGTTAGCTAACATATATAAAGGAAGAAACTGAAGAATACACATGCTCTCCATCATGGATAAAACACAACACAACCCAAGAATAGCAACTCAAGTATAGAAATATCAAGTCTGAATCCAACAAGTATGTGAACGTAATAATGAGTGCATGTGCAATGCAATGATATACAATGGCAAATTTAATCTTCGTACATATATGCACCATATGGAATATCTCCATGTATCGATAGTCATGACCTATGGGGTACTCGCGAAGTCCGTGTACCACTCTCATGATCCCGAAAAATACCTCGGCCATCGGACACTCTTACAATCTTGGTAAATACCTCAGGCATCGGACACTCATCTCTCTCATCATCATTAGTACCAAGTCACAGCTCGTATCAGTATGTCATGTAAAATAAGGATGAGAGCCATCCATAATATCAATGCCAAGTCAAATCATTTCAATGTCATTTATGCCACACATGGACATATATCACAAAATCAAGTATAAGTCAATTTATTTCCTCTTTCCATGAATACTACCAAGATAAGTTTGAGACAGGGGTATCACAATCATGATAAGGCCACTAAGTATCAAATCCAATATCACACACATGGCAACAAGCCAATATATCACAATAAGGCAATAAACCCACAAATCAAACAACAGTACCGAACCTAAGTAATCCATCCCTACTTCATACCCGAAGGCGTAACATGCTTTCTGCAACAATCACTAACTCTACATATGCTTATCTAACCGAAGTCTAACCATAAGGTAAGCCGTAACCTGCCTGGCTACCGAGCTATAGCCTTGAACAATCTAATCTGCGCCTTGCCTTTCCGGAGAGCCTCCAAGTACACAGAGTCTATCCATTATCAAAATCTAAGTTAGAAATGAGAAGCAACAATACCCATATTGCTATACTATCATTCAAATCAAAGTCAACTAAAAAAAAGGGGGGGAAAACAGGCCAACAAGGGTAAAATGGGTATTTCAAAGGTGTAATTGGTAACCCAACATTCTAGGAGTTCAATTCTACTTCTCAATTGCTAAATAAACTCAAGAATAGGTCAATTTCATCGTTCAAGTCAAAAACCCCAATTTGGGTATAAATGCTAACTTTCAACCTTTCAATTCATCAACTAAAATAGAAGATTCAAGCCTATTGGTCATTAATTCATCAAATTCCATGCCTATTGGTCAAATCTATCAACAAATCTCATATTGGAAGACTAAATATCAAATAACGAAGTAAATGTCAACACCCATCTTCTTCCTTAAGTTTTATAGATTTTCTATCATGGATTCATGCTTAAGAAAGGTAAATGAATGAAATCAAGGTTAGAGAACTTTGGAACTTCTTCAATTGGTCTTAAAGACACTTAGGAACAATAAATGTATGGGTAGGAAATTAAGGGTTTAACTTAGCATTAAATAGGGTTCTAGTATACGTCACCCGCCGCAGTGGCTGAGGGTCCACTACTGCAGAACCGCTCCCTCGGCTCACCTTCCGCCACAGCCGAGCCCTATCTGCTATAGTGGATTACGGCGAATCCACCTAACTCGCCATTGCGGACCAGGCCTCACCGAGGCAGGTCTGCTACAGCCCACACAGGCCCCCTATAACGGGCATCAGACACCAATAAAAATGTTGGTTTTTCACTAACTCATTCCCAAAACCCAATAATCACCCGAGACATCCTAGGTACAAACCAGACATGCAAACGATACATACAAAAAGTGCTACGGATCACTCGTGGTCTCAGAATTCTCAACGAAGGTCTATTTGACCTGGTCAACACCCAATAGCCAAAGACCAACTTTCCAACCAATGACTCAAAATGCTCTCGAGTGCCTCGGGAACCAAACTAAACATCTCACTAAGTCATAATAGACCATCCAGATGTCTCGGAATTGACAGATTTCTGAAAAAGGTCTGTTTGCCCAAAAGTCACTCGGTCAACCGTCTTTCACTCTTAAGCTCTATTTCATATAAGTCATCATAAACTTGCTCGACTACTTAGGGAACTGTTCCACTTATCCCCACGAGTCAAAATCTTACCAATAGAACTCGGGGAAGGGTCAACAGGGGTAAATAGGTAAAAAGCATTATAACAACCAAACGGGTCGTTACAATAAGATACTTGTTCCTGATAGTAACCTTGTTCAACTGTCAATACACATCCTTATGGTACCATTTTTCTTCTTCACAAACAGAACGGGAGCACACCAAGAAGAAACACTAGGTCTAGTGAATCCCTTGCTCACCAAATCCTACAACGATTCCTTCAACTACTTCAACTCTGCTGAAGCCATACGATAAGGCGGAATAGAAATAGGGTGATTGCCTGGCTCCAAATTAATGCAAAGGTCAATATCGGTCAGGCGGTATACAAGACTCAAAGTACAGAAATAGAATATGGAATAGACAGAATAACATAAGAAGAGATCCAGGGTTGCAGGTTTGACTAGTAGCTCACCCTAACGTCACTGATAGATAGCCTCGGGATCAGTCACGAGGTCTCGAACTAAAAACGGGATGAAACTCTGCACTCAATAAAAGTGCAGCAAGAGTAGTATGAGCACAACACTAGTACTCATAGGCACTATATACCAAAAACAATTAGATAACGCATATAAGTTATAGAAATTAACAAGTAAGCAGATACGAGAATCAAGTACAGTGATGAAGTCAATCTTCAAATAAAAGTTCAGAAAGAGTATGTAAAACACCAATTAAGCAGCCATGAGTAGATGAATGAATGCCATGCAATGCAATGCTCTAGCCAACTCTCCACTCCGTACACACACGTTACGGGAAATACCTCATAGTCATAAACCATGAGGGACACGCGTAGTCCATTTACCACTCTCGCTCTCTGGCAAAGACCTCAGAAGATATCACTCACTTTCCCATCATATCAATCACATATGAAGTATGGAAGGCATGTCATGCATAGAGTCAATTTCAACAATATCACAAAAATAGATTCGATAGATACATGCCATGGAAACCGATGATAAGTCAAGACAGTAATATGCTTCTTCTTCTTTTCATGAGATAAATGAGATACCAAGGGATAGGGATAGATTCAATCAATAATCACAAATATTAGCAAACATGGGACAAACCAACATAACAACAACCATACAAAACCAGTCGATTCATCACCACAACCATGCCTAAAGGCCTATCATGCTTTCCCCGTCAAAATCTACAAACTATATACGATTCTCTAATCGGAGTCTAAAAAGATAAGCCATAACCTAACTCGAATGTCGAACAAGTGCCAAGAACATCAAGCCAATGCCTTTCCCTTTCGGGTAGCCAGAGAACGATCAAATTCTACCAAATACACATTTTATGTTAGTATACGATTCTATGGACACCCATGTTACCATACTTCTAAACGCAACCCGAAAAGTGACCCCGGGCCCACAAAGGCAAAATTGAAAATTTAAGTTAGAAACATGTTACCCATAGTCTAGATAGTCAAAATCCTAAGTTTCATGAAATTCTAACCTCAATTAATCCTTCAATTTCATTATTTATACAAAACATAACTTGTGTCAAAAACCCATAAATTTTGGAATTGAAATTCGTGTTAGAGATAGTTTTCCCAAAGTTTTAACAAGCTAAGACCAGGAAATTTACTCAAAACAAACTATGCTAAATTAGAGAAACTCCATATCCGCCTTAGGGTTTATAACCCACAAAATCTCCATCCTAAAATATAATTTCTAGCATGAAATCTCTAACTAATCAAGGATATAATCAAAGATGATGAGAAACGTACCTAAAGGAAGATTCTTCAAAAACCCCTCAAAATCACCTTAAATCTGAGATGTAAAACTCAAAATATATGGATGGGAAATAAAACTCAAAGCAGAGAAATTTATGGATTGGATTCAGCGATCCTCGTAGGTGTGACACATTTTCAGCACTTGCGAGGTCGCATCTGCGAAGAGCACCTCATAGGTGCGAGCCTCACTTGAAACCTGCCTGATCGCATGCGCGGAAGACCACCCGCAAGTGCGACTCCACACCTGCCCACCCGAGCTCACAGGTGCCAGCTCAAGCCATCTGACCAATTTCACACCTACGAACCAACGCGCAGGGGCGAGCTTGCAGGTGCAATGCACCAAAAACAAGAAAAATATTAAGTCTCCAAATCTTCCGATCCAACACCCGAAACTCATTTGGAATCTCATGAACATAAACTAAACATGCAGTTCTATCATAAAACATGCTACGAACTCGCTCGCACACTCGAACATCTCCAAAGAGGTCGTCTTGACCCGATGTTGACCCAAGTCAACTCAAGAACATCTAACACTTATAACTTCAACCAAAGACGCAAATCACACCCGAACGCCACGGGACCCAAACCAATGACTCTACTAAGTCATAAATGACGTTCCGGACCTAATGAAATCAACGGAACTACGAAAATAACAAAAATACCCCCGATGTTGACTTTGGTCAACTCTTTTCACTTCTTCAACTTAGAAATCTCTAAAATTCTCAAAACAAACTAGAACCCGCCTGATTACCTCGGGAACCGCGCAATCCATCTCTGCAAGTCATAAACTATCAAATGAAACTATGGGAAGGGTAATTTAGGGGAAAAGGGATAAAATTCTTAAAACGACCAAATGGGTCATTACATATGAGCATCCTATAATTTATGCTAAACTTCTGCATTGGCTATATATATAATGTAGCAACTGCCAATGCCAACATCTCTATGCTAAGACCAGTTGTGCACAACTTGAGGGTAACTTCTGGAATATCTGTCAAATCGCTTTTACGGGGAATAATGAGAACAAGCGGTAATATAGGAGAACCTATAAGATTCTTGCCAGACTTCTCTTTGCTTGGGGAAAGATTCTAGAAAACTACAATAACTCTCTCCTTCCCTAGCTTCCCCTCCTCAGAACCCCTGTAGTTTCTATTTTCTTCTTGTTCTTTACTAGGTTTTTTTTTTGTGTGTTGTTTATGTTATGTACGTCATTCTTTTGCAATGTTAATATGTACGGAGAACTAAAGACGATCTCATTTTAGCCACTAAGAACTGAAGAGGGTCAAACTTAGCAACTAAAGCAGGTATATATATTCTAGTAGATGATAACGAAGAGTATCAAATGTGCAAACTTAAAAGGGTCACACTTAATTAGCCAGTAAGAACAGAAAAAGGGTCACATATATCAACTAGATTAGGTGTAGTTTCTAATAGATGGTAGTGAAGAATGCAAAAAATAGGCACTGGAAACTAAAGGTGGTCAAATTTTAGCCACTAAGAATTGAAGAGGGTCACACATGACCACTGGACCAGGTGTAAACTCTAGTAGACTGTCACGACCCATTTTGCGGGTCATAATGGCACCCATGCTACCACCCTGGTAGGTGAACCATCCCCTCAATCTCATTTACTTAAAATAAAAACATATGGAAGTAAAGCTGAAATTGTTCTAAAAATCGTAACAGATCTATATGTGACATAAATGCAGAAGTGCTAATACAGTTACAATCCCAAAACCTAGTATGAACTCGTACAAGAGATTCTAATACTAGTACAACATCTGAAATACTGGGATACAAGTCTCGAATACGAAATTAAAAACTATCTGTGGAAACAGAAGTAGACAGATAATCATCAGAAGGGATCCTGGGCTACAGATCCGGCTAGAGGCTCACCCTAATATCTCCTGATGGAAAGCATTAGAATCACTCTTGAGGTCGTGAACTAGATCCTAGATCAAACTCTGCAATCAAAAAAAAGTGCAGCAAGAGTATTATGAGTACAACTAGCACTCATCTCATCATAGGCGGACAACGATTAGATAATACACATAAGATTAAGAAATCAACAACTAAGCAGATAAGGCAATCAAGAACAGTTGCAAAAGCATACTTTAAGTATAAGTTTAGAATGAGTATATCAAACGTCAAGTAAGCAGTCATGAGTAAATGAATAAATGTAATGCAATGCAGTGTCACACATGCTAGCTCTCCACTCTCGTACACACATGCTAAGGGCTAAGCCTCAAAGTCATGACCAATGGGGACATGCGAAGTTCATGTACCAATTGCCACATAGGCTATCATTCTTACCAATTTCCACACAGGCTATCATTCTTGCCAACTGTCACATAGGCTATCATTCTTACCAATTGCTACACAGGCTATCACTCTTACTAATTGCCTCATAGGCTATCTTTCTTACCAATTGCCACAGTGGCTATCAATCACTTGGTCACCATCAACTAATCATGTATGTAAATGGATGGCATGTCAATGCATTAAATTAAATTCAACAGCATCGCAAGTCATAGAACCAATAGATGCACGTCATGAATGATGAACACAACTAAAGTAGTTAATATTATCCTTCTCTTTACATAAGAAAATTGAGATATCAAGTTACAAGGTAAATCGATCAATAATCACAACATATTAGTAAACATGACAACAATCCCACATAACAACATCCACACCAAGCCAGTTGATTCATCACCACAACCATGCTCGGGATTCAAGTATGCAGCCGTATTTGGAGTATGCGTCGCATTTCAGCCATTTCTGTCAGGTTCACTAGTCGCTCGGGCTGCGAGTAAGCGGTGGCAACAAGGCTCTGTGGCGTTTCTTTTTATAGTTTGTGACTTCACATTTCAGCTCTTTCTGTCAATCTCTCTAATTTAGCTCAGACATTCAACTTGCAGCTGCATCTAGAGTTTGAGGCTTCGCATTCTCCCTCGCATTTGTGCGATTTCTGGAATTTTGTGCTATTTTATTCCCTTTTTGTCCTTCAACTCTTATTATCCTAAAAACATGAGAAAACATAATAAAATGGAACAAAATACTTAACAGACTCCTAAAAATTATACGGAGTGGATGCAAATAGTCCTAAAATCCACGACTTATCAAAAGTCCTAACTCTTTTCCCGTCAATATCTACCATGTACATACGATTCTCTAATCAGAGTCTAACAAAGGTAAGCTATAACCTTCCTCAAAGGTCGAGCAGGAGTCGCGAACAATTAAGCCAATGCCTTCCCCTTGCAAAGAGCCTCCAAAAGATTCAAGTCTATCAAATAAGTACCATATG
This sequence comes from Lycium barbarum, assembly GCF_019175385.1. NCBI lineage: Eukaryota > Viridiplantae > Streptophyta > Magnoliopsida > Solanales > Solanaceae > Lycium > Lycium barbarum. The sequence continues at coordinate 25,499,755 of NC_083346.1, read as the reverse complement.
TTAATATATGAATCTAAGGATACCCATATTACCATACTTTCAAACTGAACTAAAAAACCGATCTTAAAAAATGAGCCCGGGCCTACATGGGAAAAACTAGAATTTTATTTGAAAAATAGTCTACCCAAAGCCTTACTAGTCTAGATCCAAAAGACCCATTTAAAAAGCCATCAAATTGATATCTAATTTAATTTTTTTTTTCAAAAAAAAAAAAAGCTCTCTTAGAATTTAGGGCCAAAACCCCCCAATTTCACCAAGCCAACATAATTTCAAGGTTAAATAAGGGATTAGACTAATGGAAAATACAAATTATGACCTTAGAATCTTACCCCGAGAAGAATCGAAGCCTACACACCTAAATTCTCCTCCACAAGAGCTCTCAACCCAAAATATGAACTTATGAAGCCTAGGTTCGTTCTTTGAAATAAAAGAGTTTTTTTTATCTCAACTATTTCCGCAGACCTTTCACCATAGGTGCAGGCTCGCACCTGCGGGGAAAAAGTCGCAAGAGTGATCGCCAATTAATGTCACACCCTAACCTTATTAGGGTGTGATGGGCACCCGACCCTACATACGGAGTCGAGCGAACCCTCGGACTCTTGTTTCATACATATTTTTTTCAATTTACAGAGCAAATCACATGAAGCATATACTAGGAATTTCAACAGAAACTGAGAACAGACATCGTCTTAAGCGGCCACGGGTATCAAACATATCAAACATATCGTATCAAATCCAGTAGGCAGGCGGAATGTGCATCGCCTGAACATATACACATATACGAACATATAGGCCGTTTAGGCCATCATAGCAAACAGGGCCGCTTAGGACACAGATCTCAAACCAGACCAAACAGAATCTGTAGACATATGAAGCCGCTTGCGAACTGACACCCTGTACTCACGACTTTGTCTGCAAAGTCTCTAACACAAATCAGAAAGTACAGCATATGGATACTCAGGCTCGGCGACACTCCGGAGAAAGGTGGAGCTCGCCAATCCCGCTGAACACCTCCTAGCAGAGTCTTCTGATCATCTGTGTGTACCTGCGTGGCATGAAACGCAGCCCCCCCGAAGAAGAGGGGTCACTACGGAATATGTACTGAGTATGAAAGGCAGGAAACACAGTAAACAGAATCATAATCAGAATCGAAAGTACAGATGTGTAACCGACTGAACCATAATCAGAATCAGAAGTACGGAAGTATAACAGACGGAATCATAATCAGATCCAGAAATACAGAACATAAGTGCGATAAGCAGAATAATAAAACAACTTACTGGGAACGCAGACCATGCATGCCAAGAACGGTATCCAGTCCCTTGCGGGACCCGGGGAAAAAGTGGCGCCGCCCTGCCCTTGGTGCCACACACATCTAACTCCAGAAGTATTGCTCCGATCTCCGTCACACAAATCATAATATCATATCATAATAACAGATCACATGTGGTTCAGCGAACCATAACACATCTAACTCCATAACACATCTAACTTCGGAATTCATATACGGTGTCCGGCCCTCAAGCGAGGAACTCGGAGACCGCGCGCACGATATAAACCGGCCCGGGACTCGGTGAAGGAAGTCATAGCATATGCACGAACAGAGTAGTGAGAAATTTATGCACATAGATCAGAGCTCAATGAAATGATCGAACGTATTATCAGAATATTCGTAACGGACCTCTCACATGGCATACTTTTGTCAGAATGCTTATATCGGAATACTCGTATCAAATACTCATGTCAGAATACTTATACCAATATATCCATATCAGAATGTCCATATCAAAATATTTGTATCAGAATACTTACATCCGAATGCTTATGTCGGAACATTTACATCAAACTTCTTATGTCAGAATACTCGTAGCGGAATGCTTATATTAGAGAGGGCATGCGAATCAGAACAAACTCGGAGTAGTTAAGATAGTTTTTATTAGTAGTTAGAATGATAACCAAAAGTTTCCTTTACTTATCATACGGAAATGAGTCATACAGAACAATAGAGTAGGAGTCGGGGTTAGTGGGCCCACCTCGGGTCAAGTCGAGGTGGCGGACATAACTTACGAACATTTGACTCTATGGAGTCATCCGTGAAAGTTTCAAAGCGATTCTCTCACATTTGTGCAGTTTATGGATGTTTGAATAATTTTCCAACAAAATGTAGAAATTATAATTCAATGTCATTGAATGAATAGTACCTAAAATCCAACTCGGATTTCTACGAGAAGAGTAACCCCCGAGGCTTCAAATCCAAACCTAACATACCTAAGACATGCCAAAAGAAGGAGGGGTAAAGCCTTACATACCTTTTCCGCTTCTTAAGCGTCTCCAAATTCAAATTCCAAACGCTCCAAAATCTACAAATGGTCATGTTTACCAAACATTGATTAGAGCCTTTAGAAACTGAATCTTAAAGTAACAATCGTCTACAGAAATTTCGGCAGCATTTCCCCTGTAAATGGGCCATCCCCGAGAATTCAACTCGGCCAAAAATGCAACAACAGCAAATTCGAGAATTTAACTCGGCCACAATATCAACAATACCAACAATCGATTCAAAACGCATACTAGCATTGGCATCTTCGTTCTACAATTTTCACGGCATTTCAATTATATTCAATTCACATTGTTCACACATCCAAGTACTAATTCAAGATCATTCAACACCATTCAAAAGTATTTCAATCAATCCACAAAATGTTCAAATTATCCCACCATTTCATACTTCACCCGAAATCCCGACAAGTGCAACAAAACTTCGACAACACATTTCTTGCTTCCAAATTCATAGACTATGCCAACAACACACATATTAACGACATTGTCTTCACAATCAAAGAGACGACACCAAGATCACATTGGCTTCAAATCAGCCCGTAACCATTCCAACATCAATTTAAATCATCAAGTCCTCATTTTCATCGTAGAATACATGTCAACAACAATCAAAATACTACATAGAAGTTCATTCATTTTTCCTACACGACATATATACCACACGGCCAAGCTTCAACATTTACAACTTCAACTAAAATCGTCACACTTTCATTATCCACATAGAATTCACAACAACAACAACTAAAACACTACATAAAATCATTGAACCATTGATCCTACCCTCACCCATGCACACGGCCACACCCCTATGTCCATGTTTTCATGAATTTCATTCACTTCTACACACCACAACATTCACAAGCCATCCATAACACATAAAAGGGCATGAATTCTTACCTTTCCTCTTCAACTTCTTCACTTGACTAAAATGCGGAAACGACGAAACGGATGACTTATCTTCCGAAACAATTATGCCACGTTGTAGCGGACCCTTGACTTAGTGGGAATATCACAAGAAAATAATTTTTGGGACAATATTTCTATGGCTTGAATTTCCATGGGCTGGCCGAATAGGCCCTTCTCTTTGCTCTCCATTCTTCTTTCTTGAAGCTTCTTGAAAAATGAAGAATTCATGACCTCCTTCCTTATTTATCACATGCATAAAATTTAAACATGGGCTTGGGCCATTTTTAAGTGCCATGGTCGGCCACCCTTCACTTTGGGCCTCGTTTTTTCTTATTATTTTTTTTGAGCCCAATTGGTTGTGGCTAATTTTGTAATTCCCGAAACTAATTTCCGAAATTTCAAATTTTGCCCTCGGCCTTTCTCCATTTTTCCGCATCAATGTTTTTCATGAACACCTTATATATAGAACAAGATCAAAATATGGCCTTGTCTCTAACTTGTCACAATTATTTCAAATTTTCCGAATGTGCGAAATACGGGATATAACAATTAAGGTACAACATGCGCAGGTACAGGGAAAAGTCCGCCTATGCGCCCCCCTCCCCCTCCAATCCCACGATTTCTCGCACCTTCGTACCAAACCCAGCATGTGCAGTCTCTTTCCTACAGGTGCAGTTACACTAGCACCAAAATAATTTAATTTTCACTAAGTCCGGTCCAACACCCTAAACTCATTCGGGACCCCATCAATAAAAACCAAACATGCTAACTCATCAAAAATCATGTTACAAACTCGCTCGCTCATGCGAATTTCCCAAAAGAGGTCGTCTTGACCCGATGCTGACGCAAGTCGACTCCAACCAACCAAAACCAACATTTCCAATCAACACCCCAAAACGGACCCCTCGGGACCCTAACTAAAGGCTTAACTAAGTCAAAAATCACCTCTTAGACCTAACGAAACAATCAAAATTCAATTCCGGACACAATTTCTGAAACGTCAACTGTTGGTCAACTTTTATTCACTTATTCAACTTAGAAGACTCTAGAATCCTTAAAACCAACCAAGATTTGCCCTATATCCTCGGGAACTGCACCACTCATCCCTACAAGTCATAAATACAGAAAAGAGACTACGGGAAGGGTATTTTAGGAAAAAAGAGTAAAATGCCTAAAAACAACCAAACGGATCATTACATAAGATACCAATTAAAACGTTCATCCTCTAACAGAAAAGAAACAAAGGGAAGGTACCTAAATCAGTAAAGAGTTGGGGATATCCACTACACATATCAATCTCGGTCTTCTATGTAGCCTTCCTAACTGGACGATGCTTTCACTGCACATTTATTGAAGCTATCTCTTTTGACCTTAACATCCTAACTTGCCTATCCAAGATTGCTACCAACTCTTCTTCAAAGGACAAATTCTGATCAAATAGTATAGAGTCCCAATGGATGATATAAGAACCGAGTAAATGGTATTTCTTCAATATGGAAACATGAAACACCGGGTGAAAACCCGTTAAACCTGGTGGAAATGCTAACTCATAGGATACCTCATCAATACGCCAAAAAATCTCAAAAGGGCCAATAAAACTCGAGCTTTACTTGCCCTTCTTCCCAAATCTCATCACATCCTTCATGGGTGAAACATTTAATAGAACTTGGTCACTAACCGTGATCTCCAAATCATGAACCTTCCAATTCGCATACTCTTTTTGTCTACTCTGAGCAACAAGAAACGTCTCCTGAATCATCTTCACTTTCAAAGACTCTTTCAACAAATTAGTACTCGAAGGTCTCACCTCGAATGCGTCGAAACATCTCTTACCATACAAAGCCTCAAATAGACCATATCAATGCTCGAGTGATAATTGTTGTTGTAAGAAAACTCTGCTAAGGGCAAAAACCGTCCTAATGAACACCTAAATCAATGACACAAGCCCGCAACATATCCTCTAATACCTGAATAGTCCTCTCTGACTGACCATCTGTCTGCAGGTAAAAAGTTATACTAAGATACAACTGAGTACCCAATTCCTTCTACAAAGTCCTCTAGAAATGGGAAGTGAACTGAGTGCTTCTGTCTGAAATGATAGAAATGGGCACCCCATGCAATCGGACAATCTCCCTAATATAGATCCTGGCTAGCTTCTCCGATTTGTAAGTAGTCCGAACTGGAATGAAGTGCAAGTACTTGGTCAATCTATGCACGATAACCCGAATAGCATTAAACTTTCCCAAAGTCTTTGGAATTCCTACCACGAAGTCCATAGCTATCCTCCCCACTTCCACTTTGGAATGAGCATCCTCTGAGTCATACCACCTGGTCTCCAATGCTCATACTTAACATGATGGCAATTCAAACACTGGGAAGCGAACTCAACTATATTTGTCTTCCTCCTACCCCACCAATAATGTTGTCTCAAGTCACGGTACATCTTTGTAGCACTAGGATGGATAGAATACCTGAAATTATCTACCTTCTCCAAAATCAACTTAATCAAACCATCAACACGAGGAACGCAAACACGTCTCTTTATCCTCAAAACTCCCTCTCCATCAAGATTCATCTCCTTGGCCACCCTATTCAATACCTTATCTCGAATCTTTCACAATTTCACATCCTCAAATTATTATGCCTTGATTTTCTCCAAAAGGGACGATCTCGCCTCAACACAAGCAGAATCTTACCCAATTTTGAAATATCGAGTCTGGCCATGCTATTAGCCAAAACTGAACCTCTATAGCCAAAGGATGCTCCTCAGTAATCAAACGCGCCAAGCTACCCATACTCACTACCTTTCGGCTCAACGCATCCACTACCACAGTAGCCTTGCCTGGATGATAAAGAATAGTAATGGCATAGTCCTTGAGAAACTCCATCCACCTCCGTTGTCTCGAATTTAGATCCCGCTGACTAAACACATGTTGGAGACTACGATGTTCCATGAATACCTCATAATAAACTTCATAAAGGTAATGCCTCCAAATCTTCAAAGTGCCTCCAAATCTTCAAAGCAGATACGACTTCCGCGAACTCTAAGTCATGAGTGAGTTAGTTCTTCTCATGGACCTTCAACTATCTCGAAGCATACGCAATCACCTTACCTTTTTGTATCAACACACAACCCAACCCAATTCGAGAAGCATCACAATAAACGGTAAAGTCCCCTATCCTTCCACAAACAATGCCAAAATCAAGGATAAAGTCGATAAAGCCTTGAGATTTTGAAATCTCTCCTTACCCTCATCAGACCATGTAAAAGCTACATTCTTTTGAGTCAACCAAGTCACAAATGAAACAATAGATGAGAACCCCTCACGAAATGAAGATAGTAAATCGTTAAGCCTACGAAACTTTAAATCTCAGTCACCATGATGCCTCAATCTTCTTGGGATCTCCAAATCTTCAAAGCAGATATGACTTCCGCGAACTCTAAGTCATGAGTGAGTTAGTTCTTCTCATGGACCTTCAACTATCTCGAAGCATACGCAATCACCTTACCTTCTTGTATCAACACACAACCCAACCCAATTCGAGAAGCATCACAATAAATGGTAAAGTCCCCTATCCTTCCAAAAATAATGCCAAAATCAAGGATAAAGTCGATAAAGCCTTGAGATTTTGAAATCTGTCCTCACCCTCATCAGACCATGTAAAAGCTACATTCTTTTGAGTCAACCGAGTCACAAACGAAACAATAGATGAGAACCCCTCACGAAATGAAGATAGTAAATCGTTAAGCCTATGAAACTTTAAATCTCAGTCACCATGATGCCTCAATCTTCTTGGGATCTATCATGATGCCATCCTTCGACACTGCATGCCCCAAGAATGCCACCGAGTTAAGCCAAAACTCACATTTTAAAAATTTATCTTACAATTTCTTCTCTTGAAACAACCTAAGTACTATCCTCAAATGCTTCTCATGATCTTCCTTGCTACGAGAGTACACCAAGATGTTATCGATGAAGACAATAAAAAATTCATCCAAGTAGGGCTTGAAGATCCCATTGATCTAATGAATGAAAGTTGCAGGGGCATTGGTAATCTCAAAAGACATCACCAACAACTCATAGTGACCATAGCGGGTCCTAAAGGCCATCTTCGAAATGTCCTCTGTTGTAATCTTCAACTGATGGTAGCCCGGTCTAAAATTGATCTTAGAGAAGATTGACGCACCCAGAAGCTGCTCCAACAGGTCACCTATGCAGGGAATCAGATACTTGTTCCTGATTGTAAACTTGTTCAACAATCAATAGTCGATACACATCTGCATGGTACAGTATTTCTTCTTCACGAATAGTAAGGGAGCACTCCAAGGGGAAACACTAGGTCTAATGAACCCCCTTACTCAACAAATCCTCCGACTGCTCCTTCAACTCTCTCAAATCTAACAGAGCTATATAATAGGGCAGAATAGAAATAGGGCGAGTGCTTACTCAACAAATCCTCCGATTGCTCCTTCAACTCTCTCAACTCTACCGGATCTATATGATAGGGCAGAATAGAAATAGGACGAGTGCTTGGCTCTAAATCAATGCGAAAACAATATCCAATTCAAGTGGCATACTAGGCAAATATGTAGGGAAAACCTCCCAAAACTCACTAACTAGTGGTACCGACTATAGGAAAAATGCGCCAAGTAAACTAAACACCCCTTATCCACCAACTTCCTCACCAGAAGGAATAATATAATGTCCTTGGGAGCAAGGCTAGGAGTACCCGTCCACTCTAACCTCAGAATGCTTGGCATGGCAACGTGACCGTCTTGGCATGACAATCTAGAATCACGTGATAAAGAGATAACCTATTCATGCCCAAGATAATATCAAAATCTGCCATGATGAGGAGCACTAAATCTACCCAAGTATCGTAACCCATGCATGTAATCACACAAGACTGTTAGACTAGATCTACTACCGCATAACCTCCGACAGGAGTAGAAACACGAATAGGCACATCAAGTAGGTAACAAATCATATCAAAACTCGTAGAGAAATATGTACAAACATAAGAGAAAGTAGAGCCTGAAGCAAATAATATTTAAGGTGCCTGATGACACACCAAGCTAGTAACTGTGATAACCGCATCAGAAGCTTCTGCCTTTGGCCAGCCCGAAAAGAATAGCAGTGAACTCATCTGCCCTCGAACTATGTACCTCAACCGCCACTATGGCCAGACAGAGCTCCACCCCTGGCTGAATGTGATCCGCTCTTGTCGGGCTAATGACCACTCTTTCCAGACTGATAAGTACCTCTACTAGGCTGCGAACCATTTCTACCGGAAGATCCACCTCTATTAACAAATGGTGATGAAGCTCTGCATGCAAAAACTCGAGATCCCTGCTGAGCTCTCCCCTGCCTGGTCTAGGACACTCCCTCACGAAATGCCCTGTGTCACCACACTCATAGCTAGATCTGGCCGCAGGGCTATGGAACTAGTATAGAAGAACCATAATACCTTTCCCGATCTGATTGTCAGGTATAAGAACCTCGATAAATCTATGTAGAACTCAGCTCACTAATCCCCGAAGGGCCACCTGCTAAAACCTGAAGTGTTGATTGAATGGGGTGGCCAGACTGGTATCGGTGACTGATATTTGGCACAAATATCTAGATTTAGTGTCATTTACACTTTACTTCTTAGCACTTTCATCGCAGTTTTGAATGTGAATTGTTGTATATGAGCTTATATTGGTATGTTTATATGAATAGGTACAACAAGGACCAACGAAGGGTATTCCGGGCAGTTTTGAGTAACTCCGAGGCTGTGTACGTCGATTGAACGTTGCGAAGGAAGTTCCAACACTTGAAGGCAAAATCTGACCACTGAAGGGTCTCATGCGCTGGCCATGCGCCACACAGCCAGCGCACAAAAACACCATTCCTGAATCTCAGACAGACCATGTGTTGGTCATGCACCGCACAAGAAGAACATAAAGGAGGTTATGCGCTGGCCATGCGACGCACAGCCATCGCACAAGTGGCGTCAGTTGTCCTATTTAGATCGGGATTGGTCCCACTTATCTGATATTTGCCCTAGCTTATAAATAGCCTTTTTTACATTAGAATAGACGACTTTTGACCTGGAGAGAGTAGGAGCCTCCGTAGAGGCCGGAGATTATTGGGTTTATTCTTTTCTTCTCCTTATTACTAGTTTGTATATTTTCTTTGAATGATATGCTGTTTTTCCTCCATCTCTATGTGGAGCTAAACTTCTCGTTCTAGGGTTGTGGTAAACCATGATTATTGATGTTTGGTGATTATTTCTTATCTTAAAATGAGTTGTTGAGTTTGATTGCTTCTTTAATTCTATTCATAATTGCTTGATTGTTTGGCCAACAGTTAGGTTCTATCGACTATTTAATATACAAGCTTGGGAAAGATGTTGTTAGATTAGAGAAGGATTAAAGAAGGCGTGATCTGATTATCCCGACAGTTGGGCTAGGATTTGTGGCTAGGATAGGAATATACCTAGGCGCCGCGTTCAATTAAATACCATAAACGAATTGCGTTCTTAACAAGTCAATTCCATAGGAATATAAGCGGTGAACAATTTTGAATAGGCGAGTAGTAGTTCCGGAGAATACTACGAGAGTTAATAATCCGGTAAATTAGCAATCGTCAACAATTCATATTAAAGGGAAATAGTTCGAAAACTCAACAGGATTGGTGAACCAACCGCAACCCTGGAACATTCATCTCATTGATAATATAAAAACTCGTTCTTTCTTTGTTGAAGTTCACTATTTGTCTCTTTTATCTTCAATTAGTTTATAACTGCAATCTTCGAATTTCATCTCTTGTATAGATAATTTGGATAGTTTAATTTAGTTGACGGTTAATCATAACTCCTTGTGGGTTCGACATCCGATTTCTAAAATCACTAATCACTATATTACTTGTACGACTACGTATACTTGCGTATGCGTTTGGACGCAACAAGTTTTTGGCGCCGTTGCCGGGGAGTTAGAAATTAACTGTTTATCTAGGTTCTACTTTTCTTTTTGTCCATTCAAGTTTTTTTATTTTTTTTATTTTTATTTTTTTAATTTAGTAGTTTGGATATCTTTCTTGATATGGCATCTTGGAATAAAAATTGGTCGAATATTGGTTGTGCCTATTTTGGTGATTCTTGTCTGATTTGTGGAAGACCCCACCTGTGGAAACACTGTCAGTCATAATATTTTCGGGAATGGGTTGTGCGCACCTACCCAATCCTTTGAGCGGAATGTTTGTAGTATAGGCGGTGGTCAAGATGGCCATTGGAATGGTTGTCCTAACTCTTATTCCTCATCCCCGAGCCCCTATTATGATCCTCTTGTTGTTTGTGATGTTAACAGGAGTAATGAAGTGGAGGATACAGAGAGTCTTGCTCGGGTTACAGATATGATGAAAAAAATAGTGGAGCAAGACACATTAATAAGAGAGAAAAACGCAGAACTAGAGAAGGCCATGGAGAGGATTCGTGCCATACTCACAGAGATGCAGGCCGAGTCTGAAACTTGTAATCTGCAAGTTACAGGCTTAGCCAATACCCAAGACGAACCTCAAACAGAAGAAGAGAGTGAGTTCCTACAAGGAGATAACTTCGAAGAAGCAAAGATAGTGAGCCAATCGTGGCTAGCGGAACAAGCTCAACAAATGAAATTTCATGGGTTTTTCCGCGATGGACTCACAAACATGGTGACACAATTGATTGAAGTCAGAACAGAGCTCAGACAAGAGATAGACAAATTTGACTCAGATATCCATGACCTGCAAGCTCTAATGAATAAAAAGGTTGAGATGTCTGATGCCCAACCACCAGTTGTTGTGGATACTGGCCTACTTATGGAGCAGGAAGAGGAATTCCAACCATTCGACCAGAATATTGTTGATGATGCCAATGTTGAGGGGGTGCATATGAGTGAGGATGTAAAAAATAAGGCAGTTTCGGAGTTGGGGCGTGTTGGTCCTCATTCTAAATATTTTTCTACATTATGTTTGGTTGGAGACATGGAAATCGAGCCCTCCAAGCTTTTGGAGAAGTGTATAAATAAGGAACAAGACCCTTATATCCTAAAATTTGCCACACCAAAAGGGCAAAACGGCATTCCTCACTTAAGGGCCAAGAAATGCAAGATGCGACATCTATTGCTTGGTTCCTTTATTTTCACACCACCGCCCCAGGAGCGGAGCAGAAAATTTGATGCAAAATTAGGGGCGCAATTCATATCCTCAAGGTGGAGGGAAAAGTGGTGAAGTTGATTCACGTCGTGCCACGACGTTAACTAAGGCGCTGGTTGGGAGGCAACCCAACTTTTGTAGCATATATGTTATGTGTGTGTTTATGTTGCAGGACCAAGTAATGAGCAGGAACAATAAATGCTCGAAGCAGTTAATGAAACAGCTTCAGGTTTGTGTGTGTTATGCCCATGCGTCGCATGGCATTCGCACAAGGGGTAAGCAGGCCAAAATTTTGGCTAAGTACAAAGTTCAGAAAGGGGTATATTGTGCGCTGACCATGCGACGCATGGCCAATGCACAGATCGGCCCAGTTCTAATTCTTTTAAAAAGAATAAGACACGGCCGACCCCCCACTTATTCCTCACTTCTCATAAAACTCCTCTCTCTCTAAAACAACTCCCACCCGAACCCAAACACCAAAACCCTTCTCCCAATCCCTTCCAATTCCAAGGAAAGTAGTGTAAATCATCTCCTCCACAACACAAGGTAAGAATTCGTGTGTTTTCATCAATGAAATCCCATTCCTTCTTTCCCCTTTTCGTTGGGTTGAGAGATTGATCAACAAGGGCTTGTGGGTTGGGCGAATTTGGATGGATGTTTCGGTATTGTGTTGTTTGTAAAGAGTGTTGGATGCTAGAACAACGATTCCCAAACATAAGGGAGGGCTTTACAACCCTCCATTGTTGCAAAACTTCAAGGGGTAGTTCTATGCCTACAAGTTGCTTGATAAAAATTCCTCAATTAGCAGGTTCTTTATGTCTTGAGTGGTGTCTGGAGTCATATGCATGATTTTGAACGTATCGTTTCTTGAGAGGTTTGGTTGCTAGAATTTTGAAGCATAAGAAAATGGTGGTTTTGAAGCAGCTAGCATGACTTTCAAGAATTGACTCAATGAGTATGTTAATGCAATTTCGAAACCTGCATATACACTGAATTCTGATGTAGACCTATTTGAGTGGCATGGCTAAGTAAAGTACTAGGGAATGTATGATAAGTGGTTGCTCGAGGGCGAACAAAGTCTAAGTGGGGGTGTTGATATTTGGCACGAATATCTAGATTTAGTGTCATTTACACTTTACTTCTTAGCACTTTTATCGCAGTTTTGAATGCGAATTGTTGTATATGAGCTTATGTTGGTATGTTTATATGAATAGGTACAACAAGGATCAACGAAGGGTATTCCGGGCAGTTTTGAGTGATCCCGACGCTGTGTACGTCGATTGAACGTTGCGAAGGAAGTTCCAGCACTTGAAGGCAAAATCTGACCACTGAAGGGTCTCATGCGCTGGCCATGCGCCGCACAGCCAGCGCACAAAAACACCATTCCTGAATCTCAGACAGACCATGCGTTGGTCATGCGCTATACAAGAAGAACATAAAGGAGGTTATGCGCTGGCCATGTGACGCACAGCCAGCGCACAAGCGGCGTCAGTTGTCCTATTTAGATCGGGATTGGGCCCACTTATCTGATATTTGCCCTAGCTTATAAATAGCTGTTTTTACATTAGAATAGACGACTTTTGACTAGAGAGAGTAGGAGCCGCCGTGGAGGCCGGAGATTATTGGGTTTATTCTTTTCTTCTCCTTATTACTAGTTTGTATATTTTCTTTGAATGATTTGCTGTTTTTCCTCCATGTCTATGTGGAGCTAAACTTCTCGTTCTAGGGTTGTGGTAAACCATGATTATTGATGTTTGGTGATTATTTCATATCTTAAAATGAGTTGTTGAGTTTGATTGCTTCTTTAATTCTATTCATAATTGCTTGATTGTTTGGCCAACAGTTAGGTTCTATCGACTATTTAATATACAAGCTTGGGAAAGATGTTGTTAGATTAGAGAAGGATTAAAGAAGGCGTGATCTGATTATCCCTACAGTTGGGCTAGGATTTGTGGCTAGGATAGGAATATACCTAGGCGTCGCGTTCAATTAAATACCATAAACGAATTGCGTTCTTAACAAGTCAATTCCATAGGAATATAGGCGGTGAACAATTTTGAATAGGCGAGTAGTAGTTCCGGAGAATACTACGAGAGTTAATAATCCGGTAAATTAGCAATCGTCAACAATTCATATTAAAGGGAAATAGTTCGAAAACTCAACAGGATTGGTGAACCAACCGCAACCCTGGAACATTCATCTCATTGATAATATAAAAACTCGCTCTTTCTTTGTTGAAGTTCACTATTTGTCTCTTTTATCTTCAATTAGTTTATAATCGCAATCTTCAAATTTCATCTCTTGTATAGATAATTTGGATAGTTTAATTTAGTTGACGGTTAATCATAACTCCCTGTGGGTTCGACATCCGATTTCTAAAATCACTATATTACTTTTACGACTACGTATAGCTCCGTATGCGTTTGGACGCAACAGTGACAATGCAAAAATTGCCCCTATCCCTAGAAGAAGAACTACTAAAGCTACCAAATCAGCGAATCCTCCTGTCTTCAACCCTACCATGAGCCTGAAGCCTTACTGACTCGACCTCAGTAGCCTGATCTACCATGGCCTAGAGTGAAGCCCCAACTACTAGCTGTAAAGTCGCTAACTTCAACAAAAGTGTCTAACCCTTGACGAACTGTCTCGCTCTCTCTGCCTCGGTGGGGAGTAACTGCACTGCATATCGAGCCAAGGCATGGAACCTAGACTCATACTCCGTGAACGATAGCCTTCTCTGCTCTAAGGCAGTGAACTCATCCTCCTTCTGTCTCTCAAAGTTCGTGGAACATATTTCTCCAAAAAAAACTGATAGAACTAGGTCCAAGATAAGAGAGGAGACCCAGATGGTCAGCTGTCAATGTAGGATCTCCACCGTATCTTCGTATTCCTACGAAACGAGAAAGCAATATAGTGAACTCCATGCGTCTCCACCATACCCAACTTGTGAAGCCTTTCATGACAATCAATGATGGACTCATACGCGTCCTCCTCAGGGGTACCATAGAAACAAGCAGGCTTCATCTTGGTAAACCTCCAAAACAAATCCTGCTCTTAATGAGTCATAACCGAACCAGCAATAGGTCTAGGAGCAAAATCAGATGCCAGAACCTCGTCAGTATAGGGAGCCATAGCACCAGCAAGTTGTGCCTCTGGGGTCTGGAACTGCTCGAAAGTCTGACACCCTGCTCTAGTCTGATACCCATTTAGTGTTTAGCTTGAAGGGCATCCGCTTGGGTCAGTCCCTCGAGAAGACTCAAGATGTGTAACATAGCATCCTGAAGTACTAGTGTAGCAATAAAATCTGGTTGGGCCTGGGCCTGGACAGGTCCCAGCTCCTCCTCCTCCATAGGCTCGTCCTCATGCTCTATATCTGGCTCAGACTTGGCCAACCGCGAGTGCTCTACCCTTGGTCAGTGCTGCCTCACAGCCCCTACCTCTACCACAGCCTAGACTTGAGCCTAGTGCCACGGCCCTAGCAGACAGTCCTGACACCTCATCCCTAGCGACTCTCGCACATGTCGTCACTATCTGTGAGAGAATAGAAAGTGAAGTCAGATACCCATTAGAACCAACTAGATACCTAGAATAAAGTAGCACAAAAGGAGTGAACGAATGGAAGTTTCCTAAATATCCAATAGCCTTTCGAAGATAAATACGTAGTTGATCATACCGATCCACAAAACTCTACTAGATGTTGCTCTTGAACTCGCTAGACTGGTGAACTTAGGGCTCTGATACCAATTTGTCACGACCCATTTTACGGGTCACGATGGCATCCATGTTATTCCCCCGGGTGGGCGAACCATCCGCTCAGTCTCATTCACTTAAATTAAAGACATACGGAAGTAAAGCCGAAATTATCCGTTACAAATTTCCGCGTTCATTCAAAGTTTGATTACAATTACTAGTCTATTAAAACTAAATAACATTTATATATAGCATTCAAATTTTCATATTCCCAACTGCTAGGAATACATTGATTTTTTATTCTCTTTTGCACGTGATTTTTTGGAGCAAAAACTTTTTAATATTATTTGGTACCGTCTAAGTTATCCTATTAAATTAATTAATTTGCAATTCACGTTGCTATTGCCAAATCATGGTATTATGTATATGTCATTTTATCATACCAGTTGAGTCAGTAATACTTCATTCTCACAGTTGTCCATTAGAAACAGTCGTCCATTGGAAGAGCAATGACAACTTCAAATTATCTCTTGTCCTGGTGTCATAATGTAAACAACACAACGCCAATTTGCTTGGAATAAAATACATCTTACCTTTGTCTATATGTTGTACGATTGTTACTATGAAGCATAATTTGTCTAGAAAATTTATACCAACTATGCATACTTATATGCAAGAAAAGCACCAAGCATCTAGTTATAAAAGAAATGACTACTACCCATAAATGAAGGAAATTACTTTCTCCCGTTTAGCAGAAGCTATTTTTCTTAAAAAACATTTTTGGTCAATCATACACCAAAAAATAAGAGACTAAACTCCATTTGGATAAGCTATACAATTCATTTGGATAAGCTATACAATTCACTATATCCACACTACTAGATTGGCTTCATAGTTGGTAGATTAGACAGATCTGACCACACCAATTTGTATATCAACCAACAATAAAAGATTCAACTTTTTTCTTCTTAAAATAAATTTATATATGTTCCCCTTCACATGGTTTGCCCTGAAAAAAAAAAAAATCAACTGCTCCATTTCGATCTTCTAGCGAATTAGCAGATATAGTCATGATTCAATAGGTTAGGAGCCGTTTGGCTTAGCTTATAAGTTGCTGAAAAGCTATTTTGTGCTTAAAATAATCCCAAAAAAATAAGGAGCCCAATTTTTTTATTTTTTTTTTTTTGCTTACAAACTGTTTTCAACTTATAAGCTGCTTTTTTTAAGCTAAGCCAAACGGGCCTAGATCCACTTACTTATCTTTTATTCATTCCTAGCCTATCAAATAAATTTGGTTGGTATGATGGAAATATTGGAATATTTGGTGATTCAAGAAGCCACTTTCCGTTATCCAGAAATTTCACCTCCAAAAAGTTGAACATCTGACAAACAAGCCAATTAGCCAAATACACCCATTAGAAACAGCAAACAAATCTAACAATAGAGAACTACTAGAAGGGGCTCTCATTTAAACAAACTTATAAAACCAGATTGCAACTGTAATTTCATTTAGATTGTTAGGACCAATTTTGTTAACAATTACATGTGATCATCCTCAAGATATGAACATAATTGAACAATATTGGGTTGAAAGGAATTTTCTATCAGTCAAGAAGAATTCTCTCTTGTAGATCTAACTGCTTATACTAAATTACATGGGATGAGCCATGGAGTATCATTTATGTCAAGATCCTCAAAGTTTACATAAGTCCAAGTGATTTCAGCTGCTGAACATGCTCCGGTGGCAGAGGTGGTGGAGACCAATCATTTCCGTTGACCTCGCCATCGACATCCTCAACAACATATTCCTTCAGAAGAATAAAAAACATATCAATATGATACAACCAACATACCCACTGTAATCCCACAAGTGGGGTCTAGGGAGGGTAGAGTGTACGCAGACCTCACCCCTGCTTGGGAGGTAGAGAGGCTGTTTCCAATAGACCCTCGGCTCATAATAAAGCAATAACAAAGCAGAAACATATCATCATGATAAAGTCACATTTAAAACAGATTTAAAAAAAGCAAGAACAGGGTTTAAGCTCACCTTTGTCAGCATTCTTTTTGCAAGGATGTGGTAGTGCCTCTGCCATATTCTCTGTCCAACCATTGTAGCAACCAGAACACTATAAAATATGCCGATGACAGTAAACAGTCCTAGCACAATTAAGGCCATTATAAATATTAGTGGCAACCCAGCTTCACCGGCACCTCCTAAGCAACCTCCACATTCACTGGCTGCACCAGCACAACCCTCAAAGCATGTTGTGCAATCAGTCCACATACAAAGTGTACCAGGCAAATGACAGTCTGCACACACTCTGCAACGGCGTCATAAGAAAAAAAGATGACGCACCAGTCATCAGAAAAAGAAAACAATACATCTTTCCTCAGAAAACTAAGCGAGCACAGTTTTATTGACAATGCTTAATTGCTTTGAATACGTTGCAGTCTATCAAGAGTGCAAAATGAATTGAAAAAGAAAAAAAACTGTTTGCATGAGCTAACCTTCATTTACTTGTCTCTTGGATTGATGGATGAGAGAAACAAGGAAGAAGAGTGAAGTATTAAGCTTATTACTAATGACAAGAGTCAAGATTCTTTACCCAGGATGACAACAACAAAGGCACAATTCACGGCAGGGCTGAGCCAAGTCATTGCGCACTCTTCGATCATAACAGGTTATGAAACAACCAGATAGGCCTAGCAAAGCGAAAAATAACAGTGCCCCTGCACATTGTCAAATCAATACCTTAAAGTTAGTATCTTTTTTCTTCCTCTTTTTTTTTTTTTTTTTTTTTTTTTGGAGGTGGGGTTGTACAAGCTAAAAAGTTGAATATCATCGTAAGGTCAGAGAGCCTAAATTGACCACGAAGAATAACAAACACAATTCTCGGTGCAATAACTATCAATTATTTTGAATACCATCTATGTTCCTTGAACGCCATTATGAGCATAAAGAAATGGGATGTCTCTTCCTAAGATAGGGAGAACTAGATTAATACTACTGCACCCAGAATAGCAAGAAACAGACCAATGTTACTGCGATGCTTAAATCCCCTCTTTCTACATATCGCTTGCTCCTTCTGTTTCTCTTTTTATCCTGTAAATTTTGAGTTGGCTCCATTATTCTTATCCAGGAAGCTGTTGGTTTGCTTCATGCCTTCATCACAACGTAAGGTGAAAAACCCAGCGATGCTTATTTTGGGCTGTCCAACCACCTGCAGGGTATGCACTCCTAAAACTAAATACTTGGGGTAGCCATGTAAATATTATGCACGATAAAATATTTTCCCCACCTCAACCGGGATCTCATTATCGAGACATTCATCTACTAATACTAACTCAAAATCAAAAGAAAAATCAGTTTAAGGGGCCTTGTGATACATTAATATCCGACTGCCAATAGAGTGCATAGAATTCACTGACAATTAGACCTTATGCAAGTTAGAAATATAGCAATTAAACCTTAAGCATAACCAATTGGTATCGCCTATATATATCCTTCACTTCTATTGCGTCTAAAGTATGCTTACAAGATAATCTTATGTGTTTTCTGACTTCCCTATATGTGACTTTAGACGTATATGTGACTTTAGACTTACCTTGTCCAATTTAACACTTAATCATCAAATCATCATTGTTTCATCTGGAGGTCTATACAGATACGATCATACCATCTCAAAAAATTCTCTTGTTTTATTTATGTGAGCAACTTGCACCCTTTATCAAACGTGACTATATCTAATCTTATCATATCATGTATGCTTGCACATCTATCTTAAAATCTACACTTGGGCAACATTTATTCTGTGCCATGTTTATGACAGAGAATATGTGATTCCTGCTTCATGTCCAAAGAAAAAAAATCCAGTAAAAAGATCTAATCTCCTCTACCCCCCACCACCACCACAAAATTAAAAAGAAATGGCCACCTTCTGGCTTTCCTTTCTTCTACCTTTCCCGCAATAAAGGACAATACAGATGCTTAGGTTTGATTCACAATCTAATCTCCAATTCTCTACCCCTGGGAATTAACTATTCCTAAATTCCGCTTTTCGCATTTTCTAGAGATTTTTATTTGACTCAACTTTCCTGTAAAATGCTAGACAGGCGTACTTTTATCATTTTATCCACCATTTCTCAATTTCCCAGTATACTGAGAGAACCTCCAATTGATTAATGAACTTGGGGATAAAAGATCAATGGCTCACTTGGTTTATTTATAACATTCTTGCAGAGAAAAATGCACTAACTAAGCATATTTGCAAATAAAAATCACAACCTAGTAGCAACAGAAAAAATTAAAAGGAAAACATAAGACTTCATCTATGTTGCTCGGACTCTTCAAAAATGCCGATGGGTGCGTGTCGGATACTCCAAAAATAGTGTACTTTTGGAGAATCCGACACGGATGCAGCAGCATTTTGGAGAGTCCACGCAACATAGGACTTCATGATGGTCCCCTCATTATATTCCCCTCGAATACTGACCAGTGTGAATAAGTTATATACAGGGATTATAATGTGGGAATTATAATTGACGGAATTGTTGGGTGCATATACTTTTTGTTGGTACATTGGACTAAAAATGGGATATACAGGATGTAATATATAACGTGTTTGGATTTACACTTGATAAACTTGTTCTTTCAATTTTGACCTTGGCAAAAAAAAACTTTTGGAGAAAAACTTTGGAGAAGGGTAAATGTATCATTTTGTAGTGGTATCTTTTTCCCGGGATTCTTATACTGGACTAAAAAATTCAACTGAATGCAGGATAAAATAATTCACATTTTATCCCGAGATCATTATCCCCTTGTCATTGTACTTTACTCTTTTCTAGGACAAGGTAACACCCGTTAAAGTATATTAGCTACCAAACATCCACTTAATGTCTTCGAGAAACAAGGAACCCTAATTCAAGTACATAGTCCCAATAAGCTATGTTGATCGGACTCTCCAAAAATAATGCCGCACCCGTGTCGGATCCTTCAAAAACGCACTACTTTTGGAGGATCCGATACGCACCCGTGTGGGTGTGTCCATATTTGAAGAGTCTGAGTAACATAGCCAATAAGTTAATACCTTTCAGCCTCCTTCCAAGCTAAAACACCTTACAATGCAGCAACAAAGAAGGTGCTTCAGCAGGTAATCATGCAACTACTTGTGACAATTATATAACAGAAGCTATTCATGCACTTGCTTCATTAATCTTTGCTAGTAATCTAAGTGTTCGACATGCTTCTACTGTGCTCTAAGAATGACCTGAAGTATGTACCTCTTTCTTTTTTCTTTTTTCTTTTTTCTTTTTTTTATAACTGTGGCTTCCGGGCCAGTTTACGCGCACGTTGACTAATTCCACGGGATACCTGCCATGTAATTTTTAAGAACTCATTTGAACTGATACCCTCTGTTTCAATTTATGTGAACTCATTTGACTGGACAGAATTTAAGAAAAAAGAGAAGACTTCTAAACTTGTGGTGTAAAATGAGGCACATATATTTGTATGGCTATAAATTATTACATAAAGGTAAATTGCTTCCAAATATGGAAAGGGGTCATTCTTTTTGGCACAGACTAAAAAGGAAATAGGTTCACATAAATTGAAACGGATGGAGTATTATTTTACATCACAACAAAGGGAAACCTAGGAGGTAATTTCCTGTTAAAACCGTGTAAATTTTTGGGGGCGGCCCAGCATGCCCTTAATTCTAAGGAATACAAAGTTTCAAGTTTCAAACTAATTAAATGTTGTTAAAACCTTTTACACAAGACTCCTCAAAAGGGAAGAGATAGTTATCTCCCAAAGCATCTTGGCCTAGATAAAACTCATAAAAGAGTGGAGAGCTTTTGTATGGGTCGTGGGGATTTTATCATACAGCTTTGATAATGAGAATGCACCTCAGTTGGTGTTCTGTATTTGCTTATACACTGCAAACTAACATCAAACCTGTGTCCTCCGCATATTTGGGGGAAATCCAATCATGTCAAGCAACATCGCGTATTACAATTAGGTAGTTGAATTCAATCATGTCAAACATCACATATTACAATTAGGTAGTTGAATTCACATTCCAAGCCCTGACCTAATAGACCTCACGGATTTGTACCATGGGTTACGCCACCATCGAGATGAAAAATGCGTGCACCATGTAAAAACTTGTGTTATGTCCGATAAGGCACATCATTTTTCTCTCCTTTTCGATGTCGGATTTTCCAAAAGCGTTAATTTGAAGTTTGTATAAGCCTGTAAAAACTTGTCCTTGACCTACCCTCATCAACCCATCCTCCGTCAAGGATGTCACATAAACCACCCCCCTCCCCACCCTCACCCCCCAAAATCTTGTGGACTCAGCCTCCTCGCTGAGGTTTGCCCCACCATCTGACTGCCGGAGTCTGACTCTGGTACATATTTGTAATAACTCAAGCCTATGGCACGTATTGCCCGCTTTGGCCCAACAAACCTAACATATTCGTCCCTTGGACTACACTCTAATCGAGCTCAAAAGCATACATACCATGTAAAGTTGTGTTAAAATAAGTCACATCACTTTTCTCCCTCTCCATTAACGGTGTGAGATTTGCCTACGCTATGCATCCCTTCTTCAAAAGCTTGCCAGCCTAGAAGTCCGTTGAACCTTTTCCTTGACCCACCCTCCGTCAGGGACATCACATTGTCCATGATCATAACGCCCTTTGGTTCAAGGCTTCAGGAAATGCTCACTTCCTATGGAAAATAGGTAAATTGGCTTGCCACATCACAATGCAATGGCAATCCACATCATCTCCTAAACGTTTGCACATGATAACTAATATTATTTTATCTTCTCAAATTTCAGCTATGCCCTCCTTGCTGCCAACCAACTGAAAATACATACTGCTCTCTAAGCTTTGGGAAGTCAAACCCGTAAAGGCGGAACATTTTGACATCTCTTCGCACTTCACCAGAAATATTTTACTTCCTCTTTGTCTTACTTTCAGCTATAGTGATCCGGTAAAGCCTCTAGGAATATCACCAATTTGCATGACAAGGTAAACATACTCTTTTTTTTTTTTATAAAGGTAACATCTTGTATTCATATCCAAAAGCAGCACCTGGAAGTGCTGAAGGGGTAATTACAAGCTCATAAAAAGAGCCATAGTGAAGCTGTCAGAAGCTAGTCTAAAACTAGTTTGCTATATCATTACAATTTGCTTATAAAATCTATCAAATCCCCTATATCCCCTAATAAATTTTGTTTACACCAAAAATATAAGACACTTAAGACAATTCATCCTAAATGTATGGATGGAATTGCTTTTGTCTTCAAAAAGTCTTAAATTCCTCTCTTCCCAAGCTATCCACCAAATGCAAGCAGGGATTAGCTGCCACCAGTTCTCTTCTCCATTTCTGTTGCCAATCCCTTGCCAACTATTGAGTAGTTCAAAAGTAGATTTAGGCATGACCCAACTAACACCAAGAATACAAAAGAACATGTACCACATATTTTTATTTTTATTTTTATTTTGAATAAGGTAACATAACATGTACCGCATATTTGCAGTTGTCTTGCAATGAATGAAAAGGTGGTCGTTTGTTTCCGCATCTAATCCACAAAGCAGACATCTTGAGCCAAAAGATGCCAATCAGAAAACCTCTTCTTCGTAGCCTTTCATGTGTTAGGCATGCTTTCCTAACCACTAACCAAGCAAAGCAAGAGACTTTTAGGGGGATCTTGATTTTCCAAATGAGTTTCCAAGGCCACACTACTGTGATGGAGGTTCTATGATTATAATTCCAGTAGGCAGACTTGATAGTGAAAAAGCCCTTACTATTTAACATCCAACCCTTAGTATTTAACATGCATTTTGGTTTGTCTGGTATATCTAGAGTGATCTTGAAGGGTTCCAAAGCCTGTAATAGCTCAGCTACTCTATAAATCTCCCAATCGTTTAGTGCTCTCCTGAAAAGCATATTCCACCCTTGATGTTCCCATACCTGGTTGGTCTTGATTTGTTGTTGAAGGCTTGTCAAGTAGAGATCAGGGAAAAGGCTTTTCAAAGAGTTTTGACCTGTCCATGCATCATCCCAGAAAGCAGCTTTCAGACCATTGTCAATTTCGATGCAAATGCTGCTGTTGAAAGTTGGCCAGTAGTTCCTGATGGCTCTCCAAGTACTGATCCCATAAGTGGATGTGACCACATTTGTTGTCCATTGGTTTAACAAACCATATTTATGAGCAATGAATCTTCTCCATAATGTAGTGTCTTCCAAACTGAATCTCCATAGCCATTTTTGAAGTAAACTCTGATTGTGAAAACCGAGATTCCTGATACCCAGACCTCCTTGCTTCTTGCTGAGAGTTACAACTTCCCATTTTACTAGATTCATGCTTCTTTTGTCCTTGTTGCCTTGCCACAAAAAATTTCTCCTCAACTTGTCTAATCTGTCCTCCACACATTTGGGGAGGGGGAACAACCCATCATGTAGGTGGGGAGGGCATCAAGGACTGAACTGATAAGCGTTAATCTGCCACCTAGAGACAGGTACTGACTTTTCCACCTTGCTAGCTTCTTCTCACATCTCTCAATCACCTCGTTCCAGATCCCTATGGATTTGCTCTTAGCACCAAGTGGCATTCCTACGTAGATTGTTGGAAGTGATCCCAATTGGCAGCCAAGGATCATAGCTAGTGTTGGAAGGTCAGTTACCCGATTCACAGGGAAAAGGCAACTTTTATTCCAATTTACATGAAGACCCTGAAAGAGCTTCAAAAATGGTGAGAATGGCTCTGAGGTGTCTGATTTGTGCCACTTTTGCTTCACAAAAAACAAGGGAATCATCTGCATAAAGCAAATGTGTAATCTCCATGTTGATGGCCAGGTTGTTTGTAGTTCCAAAGCCTTTGATCCAACTGTTTGTATTGGCAATTCTGAGCATGTGATTGAGTCCTTCCATGGCTAGGACAAAAAGGAAGGGGGACAAAGGGTCCCCTTGTCTTAGCCCTCTGCTGGAGTGGAAAAAGCCTTCAGGGCTTCCATTGATTAAGACTGAGAACTTCACAGTTGAGATGCAAAAAAGTATTCAGTTCCTCCATTTCCCTCCAAACCCCATATCAGTCAAAACCTTGAAAAGAAAGGACCAATTGACATGGTCGAAAGCCTTTTCCACATCAAGCTGACATAGGATTCCTGGAACCTTTTGTTTGATCCTGGAGTCAACCAATTCATTGGCTAATAAAGTTGCATCCATGATCTGCCTCTCTTTAATAAATGCCATATGATGCTCATTGACAAGCTTGCCCATGACAGTCTTTAGTCTTTCAGTGATGAGTTTGGAGATGATCTTGTATACTCCTCCAATTAAGCTTATTGGTCTATAATCCCTTCATTCTTCTACTCCGTATTTCTTTGGGATCAAAGCAATGAAAGTGGCATTTAAAGACTTCCCAAATACTCATTCTGGTGAAAATTGTAAATTGTTTGCATCATGTCATCTCTGATTGTGTCCCAACAAGCTTTGAAGAATCCCATTGTGAAGCCATCCGGGCCTGGAGCCTTGTCTATAGCACTCTGTTTAATTATCTGTATCACTTCAGTTTCAGAGAAAGGTCTTCGCAGCCAATCTTGTTCTTCTTGAGTGATCCTTGGACAACCGATGTAGTCAAAATTTGGCCTCCATGATTTTGTTTCAGAGTATAATTGCTTGTAGAAATCCACCATGGCTTTCTTAATATTTTCAGGTTCCAAGACCTCTTCACCTCTAACAATCAGTCTGTCAATAGTGTTGTACCTCTTGTGAGTTGTTGCCATTTTTTGAAAAAACCTGGTATTTTGGTATTTTTGTCACCCTGTTTCAACCACAACACCCTTGATTTTTGTCTCCAACTGTCTTCTTCTTTGTTAGACAAATCTTCTAGCTCAACTAAAACAGTTGCCATAGGGCATCACCTCATCTTCATTTAGTTCCCTGTTGTCCTGTGAATGATCCAGTTCAGCCAATTCATTTAGAAGACTGTTTTTCCAATTAAGCAGCTCACTAAACCTGCTCTTGCTCCATTCTTTAAGCTTACCCTTCAAGTTTAAGTTTTGTGCTGAGTACATAGTTTGGACAACCATGTACCACGAAATTTAACCACCATTGCTGGACCATATCAGTAAAACCTCACCCTAAGCCACCAGTTTTCGAATTTAAAGTAACTCTTCTGATGATCCCAGTTTCCACATTCAAGCATAAGTGGTGTGTGGTCAGAGTCAACCTTTGCAGGATTTTTTGTTTGATATGTCTGAAAGATTCTTCCCATTCCGTAGAGTAAAGAAACCTGTTGAGCCTAGCTGCAGTATTGTGATTCACCCCTCTGAACCAGGTAAATCTCCCCCCATTCAAAGGTGGATCAGACAGCTCCATGTCTTCAATCCATTCTGAAAAATCAGCCATTGAATTGGTGATTCTGGAACTGCCTCTTCTCTCTATCGTGAATCTATTTGTGTTGAAATCACCACAAACGACCCATGGTCCCTCCCAAAGTCCTCTATATGTTGCAATTTCTTCCCAACATGCTTGTCTATCGATTCTGGAGTGTGGTGCATACAGGCCAGTGAGACAGCAACTGAAAGAATGTTTGAGTTGATGTAAAACTGTATGTGATTGAAAAGGTTCCTTTATCAATCAAAACCCCTCTCCATAATCTGCTATTCCATAGCATGATAATGCCACCCTTGCTACCTGTCCACATACTATAGGTGTAGGGACAGTCCTACCATACCGGCAAACTTACAATCATGTTGTTCTTTCTCCTAATATGAACAAATGTCCTAAACCACTAACTTCCATTCATCAGAATCCTCTCAGTTTCATCTTCAGACAAAAATTATAAATACATAAGAACATCTATAAATGTAGCAACGCTAGCCCTTCCTGTCACATCCTTCATCAGGACGATATAGCCATAAAAATGCAAGTCTTATAAGGGAAAGATTTTGGCTTTTGTGCAACTCGAGAGAATAAAGAATAAAATTCATATCCAAAGTGTTTGGCAGCATTAAGAATAGTCAGGGTGGAGGATTCTCTTTAAAATACACAAGCAAATAGAATATAATTCAAGTTCCTATTAGTACCCTTGACAAGCTATTTGTAAACACATAAATTTATTGGATTAAATTCATATTAAATCCATGTTCATTTGGGTTGAACAATTAATTTGGATTGCACAATTAAATTAGTCCATTTTATTGCTTTCAAGCCCAAAAACTATTTCTTCCACACGTCCAAAATTCATGCCACGTATTCAATGATATGGCATCTCAGTCAAATTCAAGACCAACAACATAGATGCCACGTGTTCAAATGATGTGGCAATTCCCAGTCAAAACAAGAACCAATCAAAAGTCGTCAAGTGTCCAAAATGACATGTCTTGGCCAATCAAAGCAACCTTATCACATAGCATTTGTGATAAGCTTGATGACTTACATGAACCAATCAGAATCAGGCAAGAGAATTCATTTACACTTGGACTGCCTACTCCCTACAACTATAAATAGGGAATTACATAACTTTCTGGAGACATTCAGCAAGCATTGGAGAAAGCATCACCATTGATTACATAGTTCTTCGAAGGAGTGGTAAACGGAGTTCTGCCCGGAGATCAACCTGAAACAACATTTTTTTTTATGAAACTGAAGTGCAGCCTGACATTTTTGGAGATCAAACATATCTCAAGGAGGTATAAATCATCCTACATTCGAGAAACCCGCTACTAACGGCCCTCAAATTACGGAGAACTATTATGAGAGATGAATCAAGAGAACAAACGGAACTGTACTCACAAAGATTCATCAATAAAATTGCTTTTCTTTTATTTTTGTGATTGCAGCTTATTTTAAATACTTCAAGAAAGTTTGTTGCGAACAAATTTTGGCACCCTCGGTGGGACCAAATCTGCCCTTCACCTGTCCTCTCTCAAATTAGATTTGCAAAATCTGGAGCAAATTCCTACGGTGGCCAGCTCAAGAAAGATGAACAATATTGCATGTAACAATATCTATGTTGATGATATGGAAGAAAAGGAAATCTTCAAGAATGGGCGAAATCTCTGGGGGACATCTCTTGTCTTTATCGAAGGGTCCTTTACCTAAGCCACATAACTTCAAAGATGGAAGATCCATTTTATGAATACTTCAAGTCCCATCTTCGTAAATTGAAAATTGGTTGCAAAGAAACTTACACGCCGAGTGGGACCAAATCTACCCTTTATCTCTTCTCTCACAAATCAGATCTGCAAAATCTGGAGACACAAAACCGCAAATAGAGAAGCTCCATTTTTATGGTGCTTACAATTTTCTTCTTTGAGTTTCGTCAAGCTTGTAACCCGACAAGCCTTGAAGTACCGGGCATATATAGACATCGAAATTTTACTGGATTTAAAATAGGACTCTATGAGACGAGTCCAATCCATCTTTAAACTTTAAGGTCTGCTAGGGTTTCTTGGAGGCTACTCTACGCTAAACCCTAGCTCACGCCTATATAAAGGGTTACATATTCCCTTGAAAAGGCATCTCGAATATCCCATAAACTCCGATATTCACAAAGAGATCAAGGCATCACATACTACCTTTCTCAAAGTCGTTGCCCGACATTCCTAGCAATCAAATACATGGCAAGGAGGCCCAAATCATCCTGCACTCGAGAAATACACTATTAACGAGCCTTGAGTCACGGAGAAAATTCGAAGAGAAGAATCAAGGATAAACATATTTGTACTCACAGATATTCATCAATAAAATCTCTTTTTATTTGTGGTTGCAATTATATTTCGTACTTTGAAAATTTGTTCTGTTCGCAACAAATTTTCTTAAAGTATGTAAAATAAGTTGCAATCACAAAAATAAAAGAAAAGCAATTTTATTGATGAATCTTTGTGAGTAGAATTTAGTTTGTTCTCTTGATTCTTCTCTTAAGATTTCTCTGTGACTCGAGAGCTGTTAGCAGCGCGTTTCTCGAATGTAGGATGACTTAAGCCTTCTTGAGATGTGTGTGATCTCCAAGAATGTCAAGCTACACTTCATTGTTCCGGATTTATCTCCGGGCAGAAATCCGTTCACCACTCTGTCGAAGAACTATGTAGTAGATGTTGATGCTTTCTCAAATGCTTGTTGAATGTCTCCCAGAAAGTTATGTAAACCCCCTATTTATAGTTGTAGGGAGTAGGCAGTCCAAGTGTAAGTGAACTCTCTTGTTTGATTCTGACTGGTTCATGTAAGTCGACAAGCTTATCACAAATGTCATGTGATAAGGTTGCTTGTGATTGGCCAATGTAATTTTGGACACTTGGAGACTTTTGATTGGTTCTTGTTTTGACTGGAAATTGCCACATCAATTGAACATGTGGCATCATTTTGTTGGTCTTGAATCTGATTGAGATGCCACATTATTGAATACGTGGCATGAATTTTGGACCTTCGGATGAAATAATTTTTTGGGCTTGAAAGTAATAAAATGGACTAATTTAATTGTTCAACCCTAATGAGCATGAATTTAATCCAAATTTTATATGAATTTAACCCAATAAAATGTATGTGTTTACACTATTACACTAGCTTGTTATTATATTCAGCAAAAGTACCAAACCTACTCGCCAGACGTGATCTAAGATACTTTTTCCTCTTTTCAAATTAATCAGTTGAAACAGAAAGCACAATATTGGATATTACTCCAGCAATGCCCACCATGAGAATATTTTGGCCATCGTCACTTCTTTAAGTGTATTTCTAATTCCAGTTGCCATCATCCTTCCTTTAGTGTTTCGGTTATCCTAACACGAAATTCTGATTATAATTATATCGACGTATACTAGAATCAAGTTGCTATGGAATCAAACCCTTAGGCAAGATACTTTAAGTAAGATATTCACTACCTATTACATGACAGTAATAGGTTAGAACCATACTTATGTTCTCTGCTTTAAATACCCCTAACAGCACAACACATAAATGACTCGGAGCTTACCCTAAGCCCAATTCTCCTTCCTCTCTCCCTATATAGAAACTTCTGTCTGCCAGTATCCCTTTTTGTTTTTTCCCCAAAAATCATAATCCTAAGAAATTACGATCCCAAGGTATTGCCCTTCTCTTTGTAGATCTTCTGTCATCCATCTTCACCAATCCTATCAGCCACTATGCTGTCACCTTACCTCCTCACTTCTTTTATAAAGAAAGGTATGCCTCGAACAGACCTTAATCCTATATCACTTGATGTGATCTAAAAAATTTAATCAATCAAGATTTTCCGTTAATACAGAACCGCGACATGTGATAAACAAGCAGAAAAACAAAGTTTGAGAAGCAAATTGCAGCAAATAAAGAATGGTTTTGAAAATTGGGCTTTAAATTTGACCTATATCAGTCTTGAATCCTCTTGATCAAAATCTAATACCAGGGACACATAAAGAGAGAGAAGTTACCAAAAGCACTTGTTCGCGGATAGGGATAAAAGGGAAAATATTGAAAGACCTAGAGGTGAATAAGAGTCGGGTTTGGTTTTCTGGACGAAACACATAAAAAGCCCCATTCATTAATCTTTTGTTAGGCTGTCATTCCTCTAGATGTGGCTGACTGTTATGGAATAAGATTTTTCAGTATGAGCTGATATGGGTCATTAGACTTACTCAGCTCATATTTTATGAATCTCATATCATAACAGTCAACCATATCTCAACACTAGTGATCAGATGATCATTCAAGGTCTCTATCACTATTTCTTAATTAGTGATCAGTATGCGAAAAAGATTTTATTGGAGCAGCAGGTGAACAAAGAATGTCAATGCGTAGAAAGAATATTGTCTACCAATTGAAACAAGGCAAGCATAGTAACTTCAGCTCCTTTTTAAAAAAAGTAGCATCTTTAGCTCCATGAAGGATATAAAGTCGAGCAAGATTCCTCAAACTATCATATCAACCATCACAATTTTCATTTTTCCAGCAAAAGAAAGAATGAAGAAAAGGATATAAATTCCTGAGAGAGACAGAGAGAGTAAAAGTGATTGGCACAATAGTATTTAAAGGAAAAGACATCACGAAATACCATGACTTAACAGATTTCTTTCTCTTTTTTTTTTTGATAGATAACTCCATGATTCAACACAAATAACCAATCAGAAAACACATCATGATTTAACAAATATATAACTAGAGGAAAGCTCAAGATGTTTTACCGCATAAGTAGTAGAAACTTAGTTCGCTATCAAACCCCCAAGTCAAACGCAACCAAGACTTATGGTGGGTGTCAATCAAATAAACTAAATATCCCAGTAATGATATAACCTGCAACAAAGAGGGAAAGTGCTCAATTGGATATGTTATCTATAAATAAGATAAGGAAATATCTCAGAAAACCAAAGAACAAAACTGTAAATAAGACCAACCACCTACAAGTTGAACTGCGAGAAAGATGAACAAAATGTCTCTAGTCACAAAGAATCGGAACTTTAAAGTTCGCCACTTTCTATCAGCAGGAACATGAACTCTCAAGTAATAGGGAGCTTTGCAAGTTGTACAATGGGAGAATGCGAATCCTTCCTGTAAAACACAATAATTTAGAAGGAAATAAATTAAATTCTGGTGATTATTTCTTACTGTAAATTGCTGGGAAGTTATCAGCCAACTTATGCATACATTGCTTCTATGGAAGGAAGGCCTTAACAACTACTTGATAATTTTGCATTACTGTTGAAATGAAAAGCCCATTCGAAAAATGACTCTTGTAAGTACAGTGGCTAGTCCAAAAGCTATACATGCACGATATATGTAATCCTGATCCTACGCTTTAATGCATCAATACAAGTAAAAATTAATTCCAAGTAAGGCAAGGAATAACAATAACTAGCACCCAAGGATGTGGCCTAGTGGTCAATGGGGTGCACTGGAGAGCCAGGTCTTGGTTCAAATCCTAGCGGAGGCAAAAACTATAGGTGATTTCTTTCTAGCTGTCCAATTCTTGGTAACAGAGTTACTCAATACCATTGCTGGTGGGAGGTAGCAGGTACCCCGTGGAATTAGTTGAGGTGTGCGCAAGCTGGCCCGAACACCACGATTATTTGAAAAAAAGGAGTAACAGTAATCTTTACAAAGTGCCTTTCTAAAACAAAAGCAACAAGGCAACTTCGACAATAAATAGGTATAAACTGCTTAAGTAATACAGATTCAAAAGCCAACCGAACATACTTTCACCGCACGCCAATGATCAAGGCATTCCCGATGAACAAACTTTGATGTACCCTTGCACTTGCAAGGTGCAATAAAATCCCTACCTGAAAAGGAAAATAAAAACATTTATGAGTACCCCAATCCGTAACAGAACAAGTTCAGCATACAACCCAATAATGATATGCTATAACATGAAATAAACAACAAATGACTTGGACAACAAGCATTCACCAAACAACCAAAACTCATACCACCTTTTCATTAAATGCGTCTTACTTCTTTCATTTCTTTGATAAATCAAATAGAAAACAAATGTTGATGAGGAACAAATCCAAATACAATAAATACAGTGGCACATCGTATTCTCATTTGTTGTGAAATCAGACAAACCAATTACACTAATGCATATCTAATTTGACAAGTACACTTGGTTCTATAATTTGGGATTATAATTTTCTTTCATGAGGATATTTGGGGTTATGCTAAAAGGGGGAAAAAACATATTATTAGGACAAATTCACCAAAAGAACTTCCTTTCCAGACACAGGGTCTCAAGAATCACCTAAAGTGAATTTCTTTACACTTACAAACAACACAAGAATCCTAAATACAAACGAACAAAAAATCAAACCACCACTTCATCAATGCTTCTTACTTCTATCATTTCTTTGATAAATCAAATAGAAAACAAATGTTGGTAAGTAACAAATCCAAATAGAACAGATGCAGTGTCACACAGTACTTTCATTTGCTGTGTATTCAGACAAAACCAATACCACATGCTTAAATTCTCAGCCCAATGAAAACTCTGCCTCTCACTAATGCATAGTAACTTCTAATTTGACTAGTACAATTGAGTTGTATAATTTGGGGTTATAGTTTTCTTTCATGACGAAATTTGAGGTAATGCTAAAAGGGGAAAACGACATGTTATCAAGACAAAATTACCAAAAAAAAAAAAATCCTTTGCACCACAGGGCCTCAAGAATCACCTAAAGTAGTTTCCTTTACAGTTACAAATAACACAAGAATCCTAATTAACACAGCCTCTCACTAACGCACAGTAAAATCTAATTTGACTAGTACACCTGGGTTGTATAATTTTCTTTTATGAGGAAATTTGGGGTTATGCTAAAAGGGAAAAACCACATATTTTCAAGACAACACCAAAAGGCCTCAAGAATCGCCTAAAGCAACTTCCTTTACAGTTACAAACAACACAAGAATCCTAATTGATACACTCAAACCAACTAAAATTCCAGACAACAAATTGACAAAACTGCAAACCGAGAAAAAGAACTAAAGGGTCAAAGAAAGAAAACTGAATTTTTTGAATTAAAGGAAATTTGGGGTTATACTAAGAGTGGCAAAACCCCATATTATCAAAGATAAATTCACCAAAAAAATACTTCCATTTCCACCACAGGATCTCAAGAATCACCTAAAGTAGCTTCCTTCAACCACTACAAGAATCCTAATTAATACACTCAAACCAACTAATATTCCAAACAATAATATACAAACTGCAAAACCAAGAAAAAGGGGAAAACCCAATATTATCAAAGATAAATTCACCAAAAAAAAAAAAAATTACTTTGCACAAGAATCACTTAACGAAGCTACCTTTACAGTTACAAACACCACAAGAATCCTAATTAATACACTCTAACCAACTAATATTCAAAACAAATCCTACACTGCAAAACCAAGAAAAAATTAAAGGGTCAAACATAGAAAAACTGACCATCAGTTTCAAGACAAATTCTACACTGAATTTGTTCAGAAGAACCAGCTTCAAGGTCTATCTCACTATGATCACTCATCACAGATGGTGGGACCAATGGTGATGATTCAGAC
This sequence comes from Lycium barbarum, assembly GCF_019175385.1. Classification (NCBI taxonomy): domain Eukaryota; kingdom Viridiplantae; phylum Streptophyta; class Magnoliopsida; order Solanales; family Solanaceae; genus Lycium; species Lycium barbarum. Next base: position 25,466,602 of record NC_083346.1, on the reverse strand, counting down.
TGATCAACCATTTCCATTTTTTTAAGTGTACAAATTTACAAATGATCAAGAAAATCAAAAACCCTAATACCCCTTTTTTCTATTTTTACATGTATATGTACAAATACATACATACACTTTTGAGATATATGGCTTTCTCTTCCCTAAATTATACTTTGGTGTTGTTGGTGGTGTTTAGGGAAGAGGTGGTTTTATTTTCTTGCTGTGTTGTCTGATGACAACAAACAAGAAGAAGAAAATGTACAATAAAGAAGTCCTTGTCGAGGTCTATCATTATTATTATTACGGAAAAGGGCCAAAATTAACCTTGAACCTTAAAAAATAGTTCATTCATACCCTTCGGTATATTTTAGGGTCAATTATACCCTTACAGTTATACTATGGGGTCAATTATACCTTCTGTCTAACGGCTGCCACGTGGCATCATCTCAGCCCTTCAAAATTATTTTACCCTCAAATAATTTTTTACCCACTAAAATAACTCAAAACGACCCGAATTTTTTTTTCCAGCAAAAATAATACGAAATTATTTTTATATTTTTTCTGGAAAAATAATTCCCTATTATTTTTGCTGGAAAAAAAAAATTCGGGTCGTTTTGAGTTATTTTAGTGGGTAAAAAATTATTTGAGGGTAAAATAATTTTGAAGGGCTGAGATGATGCCACGTGACAGCCGTTAGACATAAGGGTATAATTGACCCCATAGTATAACTGTAAGGGTATAATTAGCCCTAAAATATAATGAAGGGTATGAATGAACTGTTTTTCAAAGTTCAGGGGTAATTTTGACCCTTTTCCGTTATTATTATTACCCTTCCCAAAATAGTCACGTTTTTACTTTTTCTCATTACTAATAATTGGCCTTTCTTGTTAACTTTTTTCTTTTTCTTTGATTCTCCTCTGAGGTGCTTACGACTCAAATCAAATATTATCAATTTTTTGAACTTAAAAGCTAAAATCAAATCAAATTAAAAAAAGGGACGGTTTCCTGGTTTTCATGAACACACCTAGTTAGTACCTAACTCGAGTGTTGTATAATTTCTCTTATTAGTAGTATAATTTGGATACTTAGTATGTGTTTGGACATGCGATATGAAATCATAATTTCAAATCAGCATTTGTTTATGCAATTTGCATAAAATTTTAATTTCAACTTGATGATGATTTGACCGATTTCATATCATGATTTCAAATCATATCCAAACGGCTCCTTAGTAGGCGTTTGGCCATGAGATATGAAATCATGATTTCATATTTTGATTTCAAATCAGCGTTTATCTATACAATTTGCACAAGATTTCAACTTCAACTTCATCATAATTCCAAATCCCAAATTCTCCAAAAAAAGTATTATTTGGGATTCCAAATCATGACTTCAAATTATTTTAATGTAAAACTTGACCCATAAATTTATATTTTGTAAAAAAAGATTCATAAGTTGGTAGATATATTTACCAACCATTTATATCAAATATTAAAAGATCTGTAAGTTGGTAGTATATTTATAATAAATTTACTCTTGCCAACCATTTACCAATTGCATTTACTTATACAACTCATGTTCAATTTTTCTTTTTATTGAACTAAAGTTCGATCGCTTAATGTTGTATTTTTTAGAAAGGTCTTAGCGTATTAATTTTGTTATGAACTATGATTTGCTCATTTGGTAAGATTGTTTCAGAATTGGAAAGTTTTGATGGTTTTCACAACTTGTAAGGTTTTTATGTTTATGAGAAAAAATACAATTTAAGAAATCCAAATTGTATGTCCAAACAAAATTTGACTTCAAATATCATGATTTCAAATCACTGATTTCGTATCATGATTTCAAATCATGTCCAAACAGCTCTCTGCTACATGTTGTTTCCTTTGCTTCGGTTATCACACTATTTATTGTTGCTACCCTTTATTCTTTCCATTATCTTCATTACTGTATGTATTTACTGTATTTCTTTTTCTACTGATTTTGATTTGCTTTACTTGAGCCAAGGGTTTATTGGAAACAACCTATTTACCTTTACAAAAAAGGGATAAGGCTAGTACACATCACCCTCCTCAAAACTCACTTGTGAGATTACACTAGTATGTTGTTATATTCTCCGACTTGTTGGTTGAAAGGTTATGGAATTTTTTCGTTGAGTTAAATGCTTATAATAAAAGAGAGAATTACATTCAACCACCAATAATGTTATTCTAATATTATTTTTTTGTTGGTTTGATTAAATTTAAGAAAAATAATTTCAACCCACAGCTCAAACACCGAAAAGACTTTTTCCAAAAATCTTTTTCTTTTTGTGATTGAACTTTAAACTTGCTTAAGGAATATAGAAAACTGAAAAAACAATTTTCACAAAGGAAAAAAATGTGAATGTCTAAGCCCGGGTTCGAACCGGGGACCTCTAGTGTGTGAGACTAGCGTGATAACCGACTACACCACCCAGACCTTGTTGTAAATTTTCTTCTTATGTTTTATCTAGATCAGTCCTACTTTTGATAGAAAGGGAGAACTTTTTTATTTGTATTTAGGGATCGTTTGGTAGGAGGGATAACTTTACTACTATATATAAGGTAGAATACCAAATTTTTGTAGTGCTCACATAAATTTTTTTGTCTCTTTTTACCCCTAATTAATAGGGAAGTCAATGGTACGGTTCGGGCGGTTATTATATAAAATTTATATCATACCAATTATTCGGTTATCTCATTTTGTAGAACCAATATTAGACATACCGAAACCGTCCCATCATATCGGTTTTCCTTTGGTATCGGTATGATTCGGTTAATTTTCGGGGTTTTTTAACAAAACATCATCATGTCATAGTTACTAGTGAAAGTTAAAGACACGGTATCATGCATACTTTTATAAGACTTTGGCAAAAATTCTAGACATTTTTATTTTTTAAAAGGTGATGAATTAAGAAAACATGAAAGACGACAAGAATAAAGATTGATCCCACTATTTTACGGTAGTGTAAAACAATGTTAAGCAAAGACAACAAGTATAATTTATATCGCACGAGGGGGCAAAAATCAATCAAGATGGGACTCAAGAACTAAGACTACTAAGATTAAGTATCCAATAAGAGAAATTTAAAATCATGTGAGAGAAAAATATCTAGTACTTTATAGCTTTCTATCCAAGATCGTTGGAATACCTTGTAGCTTACAAGGTAGTTACTACTCGAGACGCTATAACTAATTTAATTTAGAGTAGTATAATAGGTTTCAGAGTTGAAACTTTAGGTGTTAATTATTTCATCACACATCCCGGACCCAAGACAAAAAATTTATATATTTTATTATATTTAAATCTAATATATAGAACATATTGTACACATATAAATTTATTCGGTACGGTTCGGTATTTTTTCGGTTTATTTTTATAAAATTAAAAACCAACCCATTTAGTCGGTACGGTTATAAATTTTTATAAAAACCGTCGGTTTATTAAAGAAAACCTAAATATCGGTTCGGTATGGTACGGTTCGGTCGGTTAAGTCGGTTTTTTAAAAACTATTGAAATCCCTACTAATTAATATTTTTATTACTTCGTGAATCCTCACACATTTTTGATAAATTTTGAGAACTTTAAGGGCTTTTTACATACCACTAAAAATGATGATGTCATGAAAAAGGTGATAGTAGACTCCCACAGCACAATGATGATAGTAGACTCCCACAAAGCACAATCACACATATTTGAATTAAAACATTGTTCTTGTAATATTATTTAGTATTATATATTGATGCTATTTACCATTTATCATTTAATATTAAATTTTTATTTGTTCTATTAAACGTAATGTTTTTTTTTTTTTTTTAAAAAAGAAAGCTTAAAGTAAGAACAATTTAATCTCATTGACTTTTCAGTATTTTTTGTATGATTTAATTTGAAAGAAATAGAAGAGTTTCTTGCAATAACAAATCTTTTAATTATTTATATATATTTATATTTATAAGTTAACTTTATTGATTTCAATATTGGAGCATATATATATTTTACATTAGTTAAATACATCATATCTTTTGCCAAAAATAAGTTAGTCAATACGGGTTCAATTACGAGAAACAAATAAAATTAAATTTACATATGATAAAACTCAATTTTAATCATTGGAGATTATAATCTCAAAAAAATTCAGTAAAATATGAATTAAAAGATCTTTTGTGCATGCATATGTTTGATCTTTTTTGAAAAAAAAGTCTAATATTTAAATTAAAAATATGTTCTCCTTTAACTCAGATACTCTTTTGTACTCAAAATTTGAAAAGTCTTTATAAAGTGTCAAAGTGATGTTACATAAATAACGAAGTAAGAACAAATTTTTTGAAAAATAAAATATCAATTAATTTAATTTTTAGCGTTAATTTGGGCCCAAGCTTAGCATGAGTGAAGTGACACTAGTATTCCATATAGATGGGATTGGGTGAGATAGGATGGGATAACTTATCCCACCTATATGCGATAAGTTGTCCCACTTTTTATCCCATATAGATGGGATCGTGTGATATACCAAAGGTGTTATCCCACCAACCGAACATGGGATAATTCCAATCACATAAGACTAATAATCCCATTACATCCTATCCCTTCTACCAAACGACCCCTTAAGGTTATATAAGTTTGACGTTTACTAAACTATTCAGTTTAGTAATATTTTTATTTGATCAAAACTTCATTATGATGATTTGCGGTAGTAGATAAATTTAGTGTTGGGTGTGCGAACAAAGTACCACATTGATAGCTGAAAAGAAAAAGGAGCTACTTATAAGGAGTTGAATACTCTTAATGATGTGAGGCCTTTTGTGGAAAATCGTGCGGACTTGGCCCAAAGAGGACAATATCACATCATGCTTAGAGTATCTTTGGGTCGTTCTTCCCAACAAAGTGGTATCAGAGCCAATGGTTTGGCGGGACGAGTATGAAGATGGCGGAGTGAGGCGTGGGGCCCGGCTTAGTGCCTTTGCCCATCTATGGGCAGGTTTACGACCTTTACCCGTAGCTTTGAAGACACATTCACAGCCTTTAGGCTTCGATGACCGTAAATACTCTGACAATGTGGGTGGCACACAGACATGTTGAATCTCTGACACGTGGTATGATAATGAGCCACGTGGAACTTAGTTCGAGGGGGAGATTGTTGGGTGTGCGAACAAAGTACCACATTAATAGCTGAAAAGAAAAAGGAGCTACTTATAAAGATTTGAATACTCTTAATGATGTGAGGCCTTTTGTGGAAAACCGTGTTAGGTTTTTGGGTTTTCCCTTCTTATGTGGAATTGGATTAATAAAACCCAACCCAATTTGGACCAGGCCAATTTTGCCCAAAATTTCCTCTATATATTGGATCAATTTAGGTCTTATTTTCACAATACAAGAGTGAATTCATAGCAACCATATAGAGAGAAAAACGTGAGAGAGAAAGCAGATTTTTGTCCAAACATTTTCTGCTACAGCAGTCCACTTTAAATTGAGTTTTCCTATTCGTTAACCGTTGGATCGTGCTGAAATTTGAACTGGGGGTTCTCAACATCTGGTTCTTCGATTTCAACGGCGGAGATCGGATTTTGTGGTCTGTAGCTCCAGTTTTCGAGTACGAATAGTAGCTCGTTTTGGGGGTGATTTCTCTCCTTTATTCACTAGTTTTTGTGATATCTTTCATGTATTGTTGCTCCGTGCTTGGATTTGTTGTAGTATCCATTTGGAGAACATTTTTGTAACTCTTGTTGTTTATAGTGGAACTTTTGTGGGCCGGAGGTCCCGTGGATGTTTCCTCTTCACCTTAAAGGAGTTTTACCACGTAAATTTGGTGTCTCTTGCATTCGACTTATTTTTCCTTTTGTGCTAGTGTTTATTGTCTTCTCTTGGTTCAAATAGTGTGGGGATTTTGACTTGGGTATTTCTTCCGCTGTTACATCATCGTGCAATTTGGTTATTGATTGTTTCTTCCCAACAAAGTGGTATCAGAGCTTGTGGTTGTATTTGGTTGTGTCAATTGTCTATTTGAATGATGGAGGCAAATATGAGCAAGATGATTTTTTTAAATGGCAATAATTACCATATTTGGAAAAGCAAGATGAAAGATCTTCTATTTGTTAAGAAATTGCATTTACCTGTGTTTGCTTCTAAGAAACCCCAGTCTATTGAAGATAAGGATTGGGAATTTGAGCACTTACAGGTTTGTGGCTATATCAGGCAATGAGTTGAAGATAATGTTCGAAATCATATTGTGAATGAGACAAATGCTAAAAGCTTATGGGAAAATCTTGAGACACTTTATGTTTAAAAAATTGGCAATAATAAGTTGTTCCTACTGAAACAATTGATGAATATTAGATACAAAAAGGGCAGCCCTATTTCTGATCATATCAATGATTTTCAGGGTGTCCTTGATCAGCTGTTTGGAATGGGTGTCAAGTTTGATGAAGAAATACAGGGACTTTGGCTTCTTAATACTCTGCTAGACTCTTGGGAAACTCTTCGAGTTTCTTTGACTAATTCTGCTTCCAGTGATGGTGTAACTATGGAATATGCTAAGAGTGGTGTTTTTAATGAAGAGATGAGAAGAAGATCTCAAGCTTCGTCTTCTTCAACTTCACACTCCGATGTTTTGGTTACTGAAGACAGGGGGAGAAGTAACTTCAGAGGTCAGAATGACAGAGGCAAAAGTAGAAGCAAGTCAAGATCCTCCAGGTACAAGAATCTTACATGTGACTATTATCACTTGAAAGGGCATATCAAGAAACATTGCTACAAGTTTAAGAGAGACCAGAAAAGGCAAAAGAAAGAAGGCGATAATGAAAATTGTGTTGTTGTTGTTGCTGAAAATGATCTTCTTATTGCTTGTGGTAAAAATGATATCAATATGTTTTGTGATGAGTCTACCTGGTTTGTGGATTCAGGTCCCACTTCTCATGTCACGCCAAAGAAGGAATTATTTTCTTCTTATACTCCGGGTAATTTTGAAAATTTACGAATGGGCAATAATAGTGAGGTTTAGGTAATTGGCATTGGCACAGTTTGCTTGAAAAGTAAGAACGGTTCGAGGTTGGTTCTTAACAATGTCAAGCATGCTCCAGATGTTCGGCTGAATTTAATTTCTGTAGGAAAGCTTGATGATGATGGTTATGATCAAACCATTGATGGTGGCCAGTGGAAGCTTCTTAAAGGTTCAATGGTTGTGGCTCGAGGTTACAAGATGTCTGACTTGTACTTATTTCAAGGCTCCATTTGTGGTGACTCAGTAAATTTTGTGGAGAATGATACTTCATCAGAAATATGGCATAAAAGGCTGAGTCATATGAGCGAGAAGGGGATTGATAACTTGGCTAAGAAGAATTTGCTTTCTGGAGTGAAACAAGCAAAGTTAAAGAGATGTGTTCATTGCTTAGCCGGGAAACAGAAAAGAGTTTCTTTCAGAGTCATTCACCTTCAAGAAAGCTGGATTTGCTGGAGTTGGTACATTCTGATTTGTGTGGTCCTTTTAAAGTAAGCTCTCGTGGTGGTGCACTTTACTTTGTGTCTTTTATTGATGATCATTCTCGCAAACTCTGAGTATTTTCTTTGAATTCCAAGGATCAAGTACTTGATGTGTTCAAGACTTTTCAGGCCTTGGTTGAGAGACAGATAGGGAAGAAACTAAAATGCATCCGCTCAGACAATGGTGGTGAATACATTGGTCCCTTTGATAATTATTGTAGACAACAGGGTATTCGGCATCAGAAAACTCCTCCAAAGACTCCTCAGTTAAATGGTCTAGCAGAGAGGATGAACAGAACTCTAGTTGAGAGGGTTAGATGTTTGCTTTCAGATGCTAAGCTGTCAGATTCATTTTGGGCAGAAGCACTTAATACTGCTGCTAATGTTATCAATTTATCTCCTACTGTTGCTTTGGATGGTGATGTCCCTGACAGAGTTTGGTTTGGTAAGGATGTCTCTTATGCTCATCTGAGAGTATTCGGGTGTAAGGCCTTTGTGCATGTTCCTAAGGATGAGAGGTCAAAGCTGGAAGTTAAAAGCAATGTATCTTCATTGGTTATGGTCATGAAGAATTTGGCTATCGTTTCTATGATCCAGTTGAGAAGAAACTTGTTAGAAGCCGTGATGTTGTGTTCTTTGAAGACCGGACAATTGAAGATTTTGACAAAGCTGAGAAGGTTGATTCTCAGAGCAATGAAAGCTTAGTTGATGTTGATCCAATTCCTGTGACTATTGCACCTGAAGAAAATCGTCAAAATAATGAAGATCAAGTTGATAATGAAGATAGTGATCATATTCAGAATGACCAGCATGATGTTGATGATGCTCCAGTGAAAGATGATGTGATTGGCCAGCAACCAGTTGCTATTGATGTTCCAGAGAGTTCTCTTAGAAGATCTATTAGAGAGAAAGTACATTCATCTCGTTACTCTCCCAATGAGTTTGTACTCTTGACTGATGGGGGAGAACCTGAAAATTTTGATGAGGCCATGGATAGTGAAGAAAACGAAAGGTGGTTTGATGCTATGCAAGATGAGATTAAATCATTGCATGATAATCATACATTTGATCTGGTTAAGCTTCCTAGAGATAGAAAAGCTTTGAAAAACAAGTGGTTTTTTAGGGTGAAACATGAAGATGGTAACCCAGTTCCACGGTACAAGGCTAGATTAGTTGTCAAGGGCTTCAATCAGAAAAAGGAAGTTTTTTCTCCAGTTGTGAAGATGTCATCCATTCAGGTTGTTCTGGGCTTGGCTGCAAGTCTAGATTTAGAGCATTGCTTGATCGCCGGGATAGCAGTTTCCTCCACATAGTCGGGAGGGGGAGAATTGTTAGGTTTTTGGGTTCTCCCTTCCTATGTGGAATTGGATTAATAAAACCCAATCCAATTAGGTTTTTGGGTTTTCCCTTCCTATGTGGAATTGGATTAATAAAACCCAATCCAATTTGGACCAGGACAATTTTGCCCAAAATTTCCTCTATATATAGGATCAATTTAGGTATTATTTTCACAACACAAGAGTGAATTCATAGCAGCCATATAGAGAGAAAAACGTGAGAGAGAAAACAGATTTTCGTCCAGAAATTTTCTGCTACAACAGTCCACTTTAAATTGCACTTTCTGATTCGTTAACCGTTGGATCGTGCTGAAATTTGAACTGGGGGTTCTCAACATCTGGTTCTTCGATTTCAACGGTGTAGATTGGATTTTGTGTTATGTAGCTCCAGTTTTCAAGTACGAATAGTAGCTCATTTTTTGGGGGTGATTTCTCTCCTTTATTCACTAGTTTTGGTGCTATCTTTTATGTATTGTTGCTCCGTACTTGGCTTTGTTGTAGTAGCCATTTGGAGAACATTTTTGTAACTCTTGTTGTTTATAGTGGAGCTTTTGTGGGCCGGAGGTCCCGTAGATGTTTCCTCTTCACCTTGAAGGGGTTTTACCACGTAAATTTGGTGTCTCTTGCATTCGACTTATTTTTCCTTGCTTTGCTATTTTATTATTGGTATAGCTGCTGCCTGGATTTCCGTTTGTGCTAGTTTTTATTGTCTTCTCTTGGTTCAAATAGTGTGGAAAGTTTCGACTTGGGTATTTCTTCCGCTGTTACCTCATCGTGCAATTTGGTTATTGTTTCTTTCTTCCCAACATTTAGTTCCTTCACCTTACAAAAATATGCAAAAAAACTCATGTTTCCTCTGACCCTTTTGAAAATTCTAGAATTTTAATGTGTATTGTTACCACCAAATTGCTGATGGTTTCGAATTCCATTGTTGTTCTAATATATGGGTGCTTAAAATTATATCCTTTCCAAAAGTAGTATGAAAACGAGAAAAATTGTAGTCAATGTAACAATTTCATGTAGATATTGGATGTTACTCGTTATTTTCCAGTTGATAACTGAAGAAAAATTATCTATAGTTTCCAAGTTAAGGAAGCATTCTCTATTTTTGGGAGTAAATATCTCAAAAGGTCATTCAACTTTGTTTAGAATCAATAAAATCTCAACTTAGGGCTTTTCTTTTATAAAATCACCCAGCCAATTTTTTTATAAAAAATATGATATGGCAAAATAAATTAATTTTTTATGCCATGTAGATACGAACCCCACAAACAAAACAAAATTAAAAAATACTCATATCTTATTAAAACAAAATTAAAAGCATAAACGCTTTTTTTTTGTCAAAAAAGCATAGACGCTACTATACGTTGATATGATTTTGATATGATTTCCTACACTTCAAAATTAATTTATTTTCAATACCACACAAATTTCAGTATTGAGTCGATTTGTCGGACCTTTCTTTGGACCGGTGGCACTGGGCCTTCCCGGAAGGCATTGATAGCTTGGGTGTGGCTTTGTCTGCCAAAAACGATAGGGGGCCTGAATATTTTACATGTCCAGACTTGGAATACGGCTATTGTGTGCACAATGCTACGGAATTTATGTGAAAAGGCAGATAAGCTGTGGATGAAATTGGTGCATTCTTGCTACATTAAAGGCTAGGAAATCTGAAATTTGTTGCCCCAATAGGCCTCATGGATGCTTAGGAAAATATTCAAGTCTACCAAGACTCTTGATGCAATCGACATTGATTATGTACAAGTTCAGAAATCTTCAAAATTCTCCATTAAAAACCTCTACACTAAGCTTAGGGGCAATCATGACAAAGGCATAGTGGAGGAGGCTCACTTGTAATAATCTTGGTGCTCCAAAGTGGATCTTTATCTTGTTCTCGGCTTTCCATGGTAGACTTTATACTAGAGATAGACTTAAAAAGTGGAAGCTCATAGAGAATAATGTGTGTCCTCTTTGTAACTTAGCTGAGGAATTTGTTGACCGTCTCTTCTTCATTTGTCCCTTCTCAACTGAAATTTGAGAATCACTATTGTCATGGCAGAGTTGCTCAAGAAAAGCCATGACCTGGTCTGATGAGGTAGCTTGGATGATTACAAATACAAATGGCAAAGCTGCCCCTTCTCAGATGTTCAAGATAGATTTGGTTGGATGTGTGTATTTCATATGGCAAGAAAGAAACAATAGCACACACTAGAGGTCTCCGGTTCTAACCCGGGCTCAGACATATTCTTTTTAGACTATTTTCTGCTTATAAAATAAAAGGCCCGAAAGGGCATATTATTTTTTTTTTTTTTTAAATTAGGGTGTTTCAAGGAAAATCCAAATCCCCACCAGCGATCACTAGAATTATTGTCCAGGAAGCAGTAGTAAGAGGAAGTTTGAAGCCCAAATTAGTGAAGAGAATTGCTGAATTGAATTACTATTTGTAGCTGTCTCTCCGAGTGTCTGTTATGCCTATTTTTAATAGCTAACGTTACTGGTACCTTGTGACGTATGTCCAAGATCAAGTTGATGTTTCAGGATCTTGTACATAACTTCTACTTCTGGTTAATAAAATGCCTGTTTATGACCAAAAAACCAAACTTTAGTTTTTTTCATGTCTCAATGTGTTATCCCGGTTTTCATTTTGTCACTTTGGCTTCGCTTCTCGGACAGTTATTTACTAGCTTCTAAAACACTATAAGGTTGTAAAAAATTGAGTTCTCTAGTTAACTAATTCCATGAGATAATTTTCACTTATTCAGGTCAAGATATAAAGATAGGGTGATTACAACATTTGAAACACACACAAGATAAAATAAATAGGTCAATGTTGGTCTGAAAATTTAAAAGAATCAGCTTCACAGAGGAGCCTGATTCAGATAAAAATAAATCAGTAAAAATGTTTTATCCAAAAATATTTAACTTTTTGATAAAGCGATTCGTAAAAACGTACTTTAAAATCTATTACTTCAAAATATAGCAGTGTTTATGCTTTTAATCTTGTTTTAATCAGACAAAAAATTACTTAATAAGATATGGATCTTCTTTAATCCTGTCTATTTGACATACAAAATTAATTTATTTTTTCATGTCATATTTTTTTATGACAAATTTGGTTAAGTAATTTTATTAGAGAAAAGCCCTAAGTTGAATGCTTTTATTGATACAAAACAAAGTTGAATAGACTTTGCTACATAATTCCTTAAAATTGAGTGGCATTTTGAGATATTTACTCTATTTGATCTCAATTCTTCTCATCTTCTGCAACTAAATTTTATAATGGAATTGATTATTATTTTTGAATAAGAATCACATGAAAAAAACATCTCCTTATCAAACAAAAACTAGTAAATTATAAGAATATAACTAGTGTAATAGGAAGTTGCTATTGGAAAAAAAACAGAGGGATTAAAATGTCAATGACTTCACTATATCAAAGAATATGTCTTACAAAAAAGTCAAACCTATTTATGAAAATACTGATAAAAATTATAAAGGGAAAAGGACATCGTGTGTCCAATGGTCCAAAGTAATGCAACATTTGGCCAATATTTGGGACTAATATCCTCAGGAGTCCGTTCGCCCAAAATAATGCCAAAAAATGGCCGATCGGCCCAAAATAATGCCACGTGCTCGCCGGCCTAGCAGCCCAAGCGCTTTTTTTTAAAAAAAAAAGTCAGACTTTTTGTGGCGACTAAAGGCCTGCTACAGAAAAATCAGACTTTTTAGTGGCAATTAAAAAAGTCGCCACTAAAGGTTAAATATCCCAAAGCATCTATGATATGTGTATACTTAGTAAGAAATACCCCAAAATATGTATAATATATGTATATTTAGTAAGAAATATCCCAAAATATATATAATATGTGTATATTTAGTAGTACATACAAGAATGATACAGTTTATATACATATGCTGGAATTATATATACACTTTCTATACAAGAATGATACACTTTATATACATATGATGGAATTAATTATACATTTATTATACATAAATTATACGTTAATTATACATTTATTATACACATATTATACAATAATGATATGATTTTTTATTTTTTTTACATATACAATAGTGATACATATTATATACCACAATGATACCGTTTCTATGATATATTTTTTATACATATGATACACTTTTTATACAAGACTGATACAGTTTATACACACATGTTGGAATTATATATACACTTTCTATAAAAAAATGATACATATTATATACAAAAATGATACAATTCTCTATCCTATAATACACATTATATACACAAATGAAACATATTATATACAAAAATGATACATATCTTAGTGATTCATATTTTATATAGTTTCTATACATTATTGATAGGTACTGATACATATTTTTATATACAAATGATACATATTATATACAAAAATCACCTCAGAGTTTTTGGAATATTTCTTACAAAATATACACATATTATACATGTTTAAAACTTTTTAGTTGCCACTAAAAAGATTGATTTTTCTGTAGCAGGCCTTTAGTGGCGGTTTTCAGTCGCCACAAAAAGTCTGACTTTTTTATTTAAAAAAAAAAAAAAAAAGCGGTTGGCCTGTTGGGCCGGCCAGCCTTTAGTGGCGACTTTTTAAATCTTTTGTGGCGACTTTTAGTCGCCACAAAAGGCTTGCCACAGATTTTGGCTACCGGATGGGAATTGTTTAGGGGCTACTTTTTGGGTTTGGGAAAACTTGGGCCAGGGTGTGGGTTTATTTTGGACCCAACGGCCATTTGTATCCTTTTCCCAATTATGAATAGGACTAGATGATGAAAGCCCGTGCTAGCACGGGCCTAACACAAAAAATAATACTACACTTTTCTTTTTGGGATAACTACATGACATAACAAACATATAGTGGGTATTGACATTTAGTAGCTATAGTTTAACTTAATTACTTCTCATAGCAAACATTTGTGTATTAATGACATTTAGTAACTATATATATATATATACACACGCAAAATAGAATAGCCATCACACTATTCACTTCCAACCCAACCCTCCATCTCTCTCCCCCCTCTTCTCCCCACTGCTCCGCCGCCGGCCACCACCGACCGCCGGAGCTCCGGCGAAATGTCGTGCCCCTTCACCACTGTCACTGCCATCCCCTTCTCCTATTCCCTTTCTTCTCCGGCCGTGCCCCTTTTTCCTTTCTTCTTCACAACGCCAAAAAGGGAAAAAAAATACGCCGAAAAAGAGTCAATATCGACGGATCTGAGCATTGTTGGAAGCAAAAAGAAAAAAAAGCTCAGATCTACAGTGTTTTTTCCAGATCTATGTATACATACAGTGTATACATACACTGTATACATATTTTTTAGAAGTTGTTTTTTCAGATCCGGTGAGATCTGAAGGTGACGGTGATGATGATGGAGAAAAAAAGGTGAAGGAGAAGAAGATGTACACAGATCTGATCGGAATTTTTGACCGGAAGTTTTTTCCAGATCTATGTATACATACAGTGTATACATACACTGTATACATATTTTTCAGAAGTTGTTTTTTCAGATCTTTGTATACATACGGTGTATACATTCACGGTATATAATATTTTTTGCTTTTTTCGAAAAAGATCTTTTTGTATACAAATGAATAGAGTGAATTAACGCCTGTATACAATCAATTTTATTTTTTGTATTCAATTTTTTGAGTGTATTCATTTTTTTTGGTGTACATATGTTGTATACAGCATTTTCGCCTGTTTTTGTTAACATTTTTGGTGTATCTATGTTGTATACGCCTGTATTTGTTGTATACATACCGAAAATATGGTGTTTGTTAAATTTTGGTAAATTTTAACTCGCTGTATACATGAATATAGCGCTGTATTCATGTATACAGCGAAAAAAACAAAATTTGTATACACGCGCTTTATTACAGATTGTTGCTACCAAATGTAATTAGTGAAACATATGCTATGTGGCTTGAGTTAAGCCCAGAACTTTGTCATTTATGTAGTTTCCCCTTTCTTTTTAATCTGTCTAAAAAAGAATGATATATTTTTATGTTTAGGAATCATTTAATTTGAAACTTTTCCTTTTACCCTTAATGAAATGATTTAAATCCACACAAATATCTATGACTTGTTTTAGACCACAAGTTTCAAAGATCTTTCATTTCTTTTTTAAACTTCGTGCTTAGTCAAACTATGTCACATAAATTAGGATAGAGAGAGTACCTTTTAGTAATATAATTATGGAATATTTATTACAGAAAGTATTATAATTCAATTAATTGAAAATATCAATAAATTATTTTACTTAGTCCGCTTCTCATATATGACTTTCCCGGTTTGGTTCTCCAATTGAAAGATTTGAAATACACCTTCTCCTACCGAGTTTTATGCCATCATCTCTTTCGACTCAACAACACTGAAAAGCGCTTTCATGTGTTAGCATTTGTTGTAGTCTTAAATTTTTAAGTATAGACCAACTTCATCATTTTAAGAAAATATGTATATATGTTTCTTGACCGTTTATATTTCGTCTTCTTGATGTTATTCCTCATTATTTTTGTGAGACGTATGTGTCTAAACTTATACCCAAAGGTATAAGTTTTAAATCTTTTGGTTTTATGACTTCTTTAGCGATTTTTGTGTTCAATTTAAATCGTTATTTCTGTTTTCCTGAATTTCTCTTCTTTAAATTTCTCTAAGCATACCTTTACCATTTTCTGAACTTATTATCATTATTTAAATGTTTTTTTTTTTTTTGCAATTAACTCCTAATTCTTCACATGGATCCTGCCTTAATTTTTTTTTATTTCTACTATTATAGAAGAGTGGGTTGACGACCAAACTCACTCTTCTATAATAGCAGAAATATACTGTCGATTGAAGTACTTGAACAAGCATCATTTGGTCATATCACTACAGTGCAATTAGGCCTCGGCAACGAGCTAAGCCAACTTAAGGCTGAGTTCGGCTAAGATATACAGTCAAACCTCTCTATAATAACATCGTCGGGTTCGAAATTTTTCAACTGTTATAGAGAATAGATGTTATACACTTATAACAACATTGTCATTTAAATAATACTTCACTGGTATAGGCAAAAACAATGCATAAAATCTAATTTTCAAATTTAGTTGTCAAATTCTAAGCTTAATCACACTTTGTATAACGAAGGAAGATAGTTTAATGATGAAAAAATATATATATTCATATGATATTTTTTGTCACAAATAGTGTATTAAATGATCAAATATTTGGTCAAAATCTCTACACTTATTATTGGTAATCATAGGTATTCTATTTGTATAAAGATAGTTAATTATCATATTACCAAAAAAAGAAGATAGTTGTTATATGACGGTAATTTTACAAAGAGTGTACTGTTATAAAGTTGGTTGCTGCTGTTATAGGTAAAATGCTATTATAGGTAAAATGCTATTATAGAGAAGTAAAATATAACATAAAAATTATTATAAATATTATTGGATGTTTGATACGTTGTACTAAAAATTATTATACAGTTGTTTGATCATTTAATTTAGTAGTTTTAATTTAAGTATAGTTAATCCTTGAATTCTTATTCTATCCTAGATATAAAATAATATATAGGTTTCGCGAGAAAAATTCAAACCAAGCATTATAATGAATTATGCTAAACTTTATGTGGAAAGTGAAAATGAAACTAAACATTGCATAAAATAATGTACTTTACATTGTGATGTGGAATTAGCTTCTCCATTTTTCCAGCCAAACGTCACCATAGTTTATAGTTTATTAAAGGAGACTGCTGAGACTAATTTGTCCCTTCATAACCATGTTGTACCCTCCAAAATTGTAATATAATCTACAATGCTCTCAAGCTACACTAACAGGTATCATTTGCCTTCTCAACGTTAAAGTTTGCGAATTGAATCTGGGAGCATGTTAATTGGTTGATCTTCATCCGACAATTTTCTTAAAAATTTCTTTCAATTATATCTGGGACGGGAAGAGGGAAGGAGAAGGACTACGCTACAATTCCCGTGCCTAAGCAACAAGTTTACGCTGCAATTCCCGTGCCTAAGCAACAAGTTTAGGTGTCCTCATTGCCCTGTGATTATCAAATATCAGATGGGTATTATCAATTATTTGTTCCATTGCATGTCACGGTCCGTTTGTTCAAGATGGAATTTTTTAGTGCGGTCTCATATTTCAATATGGAAACATAGATCTTTTCATTTTTACCCCTCCCTTAGAGTTTCCATTTTTTTTTTCTCCCTTGGTGATTTGAACCCATATATAACCTTGGGGTTGGAGGTATGGGCGATTTTAGGTGTTAAAATTGGGGCATGTGAACACATGGTCTTTCCGTAAAACTAGGTATTTTATGTATATATTTTCTAAAATTAGTATAATACTATCTGTTGGAACTTGGAACATATGTTACAAAAAGGCTAAATGATGCACTTGTTTGAAGGTTGAGTTATTTGCCTAGAGGATTTAGGGATCAAGTCCTACTTAATTCATTTTTTTCCTTATTTTTTTTAATGGTGAACCCATGTTCCAGAAATCCTACATTCGCCTCTGGTTGGAGGTGGAGGGGGCTCAATTACTATCTGAACAACTGCCTCTTATCAATCTAATTATTTTAATTATTTTTTTCCGGATTGTTTTTTCCTTTAACTTTTTCCATATTTGTATAATTGTATACTGCAATAGTAACGTGAATTCAGTTTGAACAAGTTACAAGAACTGAAACGCCTCAATTTCTTCCAGCCAATTTGCAGGATTACTCTTCGCTGGGGATGATCTTTAATTTTTGCCCCTCAAATTGGTGGTCTTTAATTTTTATCCTCTGCCTTTGCAAATTCTGCCTTACCTTAAGGCAGAATTTGCAAAGACAGAGGGCAAAAGTTAAAGACTACCAATTTAAGGGTCAAAACTTAAAGACCACCAATTTAAAGGACAAAAATTAAAGATCATCCCAAATGAAGGCCAATCCGCGCAAAGAAAAAGAGGTCTTCCCGTCGGAGGACCTCAGCACATTTGGTTGTTTCCTTTTTTGGGCTTGTCCACGTTCCGCCCATTCGAATAATGGGCTTTTAGGACCAATATGTAGGGGATTTGGCACGGTGTGCTAACTAAAACATATAATTGGCATTCATTAGCCATGTTTTAAGAAATTGGCACAAAATGACAATTTTACACTTTTCGGTCAAAACATTAGCACTACATGATCCATAACCATTCTTCTTAAGAATAACAAAAAATATTTAGTACCTTCTCTCTCTTCTACAACTTTTCATATGTCAATTAGGACGACCAAAAGAAATGAAATGAGCTGTTTATTGTGGCGCTTCTTTTCCTGAAGAACGAAAACTTAGGCCCAACATTTGAGAGTTATGGATGTGTATCTTACTTGCAGTGCATTTTTTTTTCATTTTTTTGCACGGATTGCCCTTCTTTTGGGGTGGTCTTTAAATTTTGCCCCTCATATTTGTGGTCTTTAAATTTTGCCCTTCGCTTGGATACCTGAGGTTCTGGGTTCGAACCCCCGCTCAGGCATAAAATAAAAAAATAATTTACAAGGCAGGGCTGGGGGGAGTGTATGCCGGATCCGGCATAAAATCCTTAAGGAAAAACTAAAGTTATGCCGGAGGGGGCATAACTTTTCCTCTATGCCTTATGGGGCAAAACTTTTTCTTAAGGAACTATGCCTTATGGGGCAGACTTTTAATTAAGGCATAACCAAAAGTATGCCCCATAAGACAGAACTTTTTCTTAAGGTATAAACTTTGCCTTATAAGGCAAACTTTTAGTTATGCCTTAAGAAAAAATTCCGCCTTATGTGGCATACTATAAAAGTTTGCCCATTAAAAGTATGCCCCCACCGGCATAAACTTGTGAAGGAATTACCAAAGTTATGCCGGACCCGGCATACTTATGCCAAGTCTGCCCATAAGGCATAAGTATGCTGGGTCCGGCATAAGTTTGGTAATTCCTTAACAAGTTTATGCCGGTGGGGGCATACTTTTAATGGGCAAACTTTTATGCCGGACCCGGCATAAACTTGTGAAGGAATTACCAAAGTTATGCCGGACCCAACATACTTATGCCAAGTCTGCCCATAAGGCATAAGTATGCCGGGTCCGGCATAACTTTGGTAATTCCTTCACAAGTGTATGCCGATGGGAGCATAGCGAAATTTAAACTCTGCCTTGCGATTTTTTTTTTTAAATTTTGACTGTGTGGGGGTTCGAACCTGGAACCCATAGGGTTTAGCTGAAGGGCAAAATTTAAAGATTTCAAATATGAGGGGTAAAATTTAAAGACCACCCCAAAAGAAGGGCAATTCTGCGAATCGCCCCCTTTTTGTTTTCATCTACTAGCAGTGCTTCGTAATAACTAAAAAGAAACAAAATAAAAAGATAGGAAAAAGATAATACAATCTCCCTATTCAAAAAATCGCGATGTAATAATCACAATTTAAGCAGTGTCACACAATTGAATTTCAGTAGCCTTATATTATGTAGTTAAACCTTCCCTAATTCTTAATTAATTATGAAAAAGAAGACTGGGATCAATGCGAGCCGGTCATATTTAAAAGGAGCATTTGAACAAATGGTCTTTCATGAGGCCACTACTTATAAACATTAGCCCACCGAATATCTACAAAAAGAAAAAAATTACAATTACGTTTGAACGCGAACTTTAGCTCACTGTGCTAATAGGTACATAAAATTTGTACCAAATATCTACTTTTCTGTGTGATACTAGATGGCTTATGCTCGTGCTGCGCACGGGCCTAACACTTCGGATTATAGTGTATCTATGTATATGTAATTGTGTTTAAATAATAATATATATATATATATATATATATATATATATATATATATATATATATATATATATATATATATATATATATATATACTATGTTCAAAATACGATTAAAATAACATTGTAGTTTGTGCTCCGTATCTAAAACTTTATTTTATTCGTGTTTGCTATGAAAAATTCCTCTCTTTGAGATAAAATAATAGCAATATTTAAGCATCAGTTGATATTTTCAATTTTAATTCGATTAATTTAAAAGTATAAAATACTTATTATTTTTTATCAAATTTTGATTTGGATAATTCTAATTCACATTATTAAATTAATTTTACATGTTTGAAATGAAACAAAGTAGAAATTAATTTTCTATTTAAACGAAGAAATGCTATTTTTAAATTTTTAGTAAATATTTTCGGTTTAACTCATTTTACTTGTCATGTTGTCTTTTGCATGGTTTTTTAAGGAAATGTGAATTAGAATTATAATTTGACTAATTTATCTTATTCATTATTTGATCTTCATTTGATATTAATCTCTTTTCACATTTATTAGAGTAAGAATAAAAATAAAAAAGTAATTAAATTGTATCTTATTTTTTAAATATATATATTTTAAGTATATTTATTTTAGTAAACATAATAAATAAATGACATGGCGGAATATCAAATACAACAATTAAATATTTTGAAGAAAAGTAATAATATGAGGTCCATGTTTTTTGCTGTGCAATAATTTTATTTGCTCTCACTAATGGGTTAATATACATGTGGCAATGAATGCACTCTTATTGACTTGATGGGGATACTTTGGGAACTACATGAATATTGTTTGATATTTTAGTATATGGGGTGCACGTTTTTTTTTTTTTTTTTTTTTAATATGGGTCCATTTTTTTTTCATGAGTATTTTAAGTATGTTATTGTACAATAATTTCATTTGCTCCCACTAATGGGTTGATACGCATGTGGCAATAAGTCCATCATTATTGATTTAATTGTTTGATTTTCTAAGCATTTGTTTTTTAACATTGTTTGTTTTATTAATATGAGATTCACTTTTTTTTTTAATATTGCTTGATTCTGTTAATATGGGGTCCACTTTTTTTTTCCCGTGAGTTTGGATGTGGTGAGTTCCACTTTTTTTTATTGCTCGGTGTTATTTAGTATGGGGCCCACCCTTTTTTTTAAGGGACAACGAACGATGAAGCATGGGTCTAAACCCATGCTTTATATAGTTTCTTCTTTTATTTTTTATTTTTTATATTGCTTGGTGTTGTTTAGTATGGGCCCCACCCTTTTGGACATTATTAGTTTGCACTATTTTTATGCATATAATATATGTATATATATATATACTATGTTCAAAACACGATTGATATAACATTGTAATTTGTGCTCCGTATCTAAAACTTTATTATATTAGTGTTTGCTAAGAATACAAAGTCTGCACTTTTTTTTTTTGACATTGTTTATTTTTTTAATATGGGATTCACTTTTTTTTTTTTTTTAATATATATATTGCTTGATTTTGTCAATATGGGATACTATGTTCAAAACACGATTAATATAAAATTGTAATTTGTGCTCCGTATTTAAAACTTTATTATATTAGTGTTTGCTACGAATACGCATGGTGTTTAATATGGGGCCCACAATTATTTTCACATTTATTAGAGTAAGGAAAAAATGAAAAAGTAATTAAATTCTATCTTATTTTAATATATGAGTATTTTAAGTATGTTGCTGTACAATAATTTCATTTGCTCCCACTAATGGGTTGATACGCATGTGACAATGAGTCCATCATTATTGATTTAATTGTTTGATTTTCTAAGCATTTGTTTATTAACATTGTTTGTTTTATTAATATGGGATTCACTTTTTTTTTTTTTTTTTTCTAATATTGCTTGATTCTGTTAATATAGGGTCCACTTTTTTGTTCCCGTGAGTTTGGATGTGGTGAGTTTCACTTTTTTTTCTTCCTTTTTTTTATTGCTCGGTGTTATTTAGTATAGGGCCCACTCTTTTTTTAAGGGACAACGGACGATGAAGCATGGGTTTTATATAGTTTTTTCTTTTTTATTATTTATATTTTTATAGTGCCTGGTGTTGTTTAGTATGGGGCCTGCCCTTTTGGACATTATTAGTTTGCACTATTTTTATGCATATAATATATATATATATATATATATATATATATATATATATATACTATGTTCAAAACACGATTGATATAACATTGTAATTTGTGCTCCGTATCTAAAACTTTATTATATTAGTGTTTTCTAAGAATACAAAGTCTGCACTTTTTTTTTTTGACACTGTTTATTTTTTTAATATGAGATTCACTTTTTTTTTACTACTCTTAAGAAGCACGGGTTGGGGCTCCTTTTTCGTCGTCCTTTATTATATTAGTGTTTGCTACGAATACGCATGGTGTTTAATATGGGGCCAACATTTTTTTTTGACACTGTTTATTTTTTTAATATGGGATTCACTTTTTTTATTTTTTATATATTGCTTGATTTTGTCAATATGGGAAACTATGTTCAAAATACGATTAATATAACATTGTAGTTTGTGCTCTGTATTTAAAATTTTATTATATTAGTGTTTGCTACGAATACGCATGGTGTTTAATATGGGGCCCACATTTTTTTTTAACATTGTTTGTTTTTTTAATATGGGATTTGATATAAAATAAAACTATGAAGTAAATACACAGAAGAAATATGTAGAGAGATATCAGATTATATTACTTCTGCTCTCTCAACATTGCATCTGTGCATCCTATTTATAGGAGCAACATACAAAGGATTAACATATTTAATGGACATGGGATATTTTGGGATATTTATAACTTAATGGATATCCACTACTTGGGATATTTATAACACTCCCCCTTGGATGTCCATTAATAGATGATGTACCTCGTTAAAACCTTATTAAAAAAAAAACCCTGTGGGAAAAAGTCCTAATGAAGGAAAAAGAGTGCACATATCTAGAAATACGCTTTGAGAGCTGCCTCATTAAAAACCTTACCAAGAAAACCCAATGGGACAAAACTTGGTTAAGGAAAAAAAGAGTACAACACGTATTTCACTCCCCCTGACGAAGACCAAGATTCAGATGTCGGAGTCTTCGCATTCCAATCTTGAATATCATCTTCTCAAGAGTTGAAGTTGGCAAAGATTTAGTGAACAAATCTGCAGGATTGTCACTTGAACGGATTTGTTGCACATCAATATCACCATTCTTCTGGAGATCATGTGTGAAAAATAACTTTGGTGAAATGTGCTTTGTTCTATCTCCTTTTATGCAACCTCCTTTTAATTGAGCTATGCATGCAACATTATCTTCATATAATACTGTGGGCATTTTTGTATCACACTTCAAGCCACATCTTTCTCTGATGAAATGTATCACTGATCTCAACCACACACAATCTCTACTTGCTTCATGAATAGCGATTATCTCAGCATGATTTGAAGAAGTAGCAACAATGGACTGCTTGGTCGATCGCCATGATATAGCAGTACCTCCGCACGTAAACAGATAGCCCGTTTGAGATCGAGCTTTATGTGGATCAGATAAATAACCTGCATCTGCATAACCAACTAGATCTGTACTACTATTGTTAGCATAAAACAGACCCATATCGCTAGTTCCTTTCAGATATCGCAATATATGCTTAATCCCGTTCCAATGCCTCCGTGTAGGAGAAGAGCTATATCTTGCTAGCAAATTAACAGAAAACGCTATGTCAGGTCTTGTAGCATTAGCAAGATACATAAGTGCACCTATTGCACTAAGATATGGTACTTCAGGACCAAGTAGCTCTTCGTTTTCTTCTTGAGGTCGGAACGGATCTTTGCTCACTTCAAGTGAGCGAACAACCATAGGAGTACTTAAAGGATGTGCATTGTCCATGTAAAACCGATTTAAAACTTTCTCAGTATAGGCAGATTGATGGATAAAGATCCCTTTTGCGTAATGTTCAATTTGCAGACCAAGACAGAGTTTTGTCTTTCCGAGATCTTTCATCTCAAATTCTTTCTTCAAATATTCAATCGCCTTTTGGAGCTCTTCTGGAGTTCCAATGAGGTTTATGTCATCAACATAAACAACAAGTATAATGAACCCTGATTTTGTTTTCTTAATAAAAACACATGGACAAATGGCATCATTTATATATCCTTCATTTATCAAGTACTCACTTAGGCGATTATACCACATACGCCCTGATTGTTTTAAACCATATAATGATCTTTGTAATCTGATTGAATACTTTTCCGGAGACTTTAAACCAAATGCTTCGGGCATTTTATATCCTTCAGGAATTTTCATATAAATTTCATTATCAAGTGAACCATAAAAATAAGCTGTAACCACATCCATAAGATGTATTTCAAGGGTTTCATAGACAGCTAAACCCATGAGGTATCGAAATGTTATAGCATCCATAACTGGTGAATATGTTTCTTCATAGTCGACGCCGGGTCTTTGAGAGAATCCTTGTGCAACAAGGCGTGCTTTGTATCGCACAATTTCATTTCTCTCATTTCTTTTCCGTACAAAGACCCATTTGTGACCAACTGGTTTTACACCATTAGGCGTTTGGACTACAGGTCCAAAAACCTCACGTTTAGCAAGTGAATTCAATTCTGATTGAATTGCTTCTCGCCATTGTGGCCAATCATATCTTCGTCGACATTCTCCGACAGATTGAGGTTCCTGATCCTCACTGCCTTTTATAATATTTAGTGCAACATTATATGCAAAAACACTATTCACCACAATTTTCGAACGATTCAAACTGTCCTCATCACCAGTAAAACTTAATGATAGTTCTTCACTCACTGAAGTCTCGGGTTTGCTGATTTCTTCAGGAATATCAGAATTAATCAGATCTTGAATCTCTTCATGAGATCCTTTCATAGTGTCATTCTGATCATTGTTTGTATTTCTTTTTCTTGGATTTTTATCCTTGGAGCCCAATGGCCTACCACGCTTCAGGCGTGGATGAGATTCAGAGGCTATGACACTAGTAGATTGTCCCTTTGGAACATCAATTCGAATAGGCACATTCTCTGCAGGGATATGCGACTTAGTTATTCTTTTCAAATCAGTAAATCCGTCTGGCATTTGATTTGCTATTTTCTGTAAGTGGATGATCTTTTGGATCTCCTGCTCACATATAGGGGTACGTGGATCAAAATGAGATAGTGATGGAACTCTCCACGCAATTTCTCTTTTGATTTCTTTTCTCTCTCCCCCTAATTGTGGAAAATTTGTTTCATCAAATCGACAATCTGCAAATCGGGCAGTGAATAAATCTTCCGTCAATGGCTCAAGATAGCGAATAATGGAGGGTGATTCAAACCCAACATATATTCCTAACCTTCTTTGGGGGCCCATCTTAGTGCGTTGTGGTGGTGCTACAGGCACATATACAGCACAGCCAAAGATTCGGAGATGAGCAATATTTGGTTCATGACCAAATACTAATTGTGACGGGGAGTATTTATTATAATGAGTCGGTCTAAGACGAACAAGAGATGTTGCATGTAAAATAGCATGACCCCAGACGGTTGTAGGCAACCGTGTTTTCATAAGCAATGGTCTTGCTATCAATTGCACACGCTTAATAAATGACTCAGCAAGGCCATTTTGGGTATGAACATGTGCTACAGGATGTTCAACCTTTATCCCAACTGATAAACAATAATCATCAAAAGCTTGGGATGTAAATTCTCCAGCATTATCAAGACGTATAGCCTTTATAGGATAATCTGGGAAGTGTGCCCTTAAGCGTATTATTTGTGCCAATAATTTCGCAAACGCCAGGTTGCGAGTCGATATGAGGCACACATGAGACCATCTCGAAGACGCATCTATTAGAACCATAAAATATCTGAATGACCCACAAGATGGGTGAATAGGTCCACATATATCCCCATGTATACGATCTAGAAAAGCAGGGGATTCAATGTCAACTTTCATTGGTGATGGCCTGGTTATCAATTTGCCCTGATGACAAGCGACACATGAAAATTCATTACTTTCAAGAATCTTCAGGTTCTTAAGTGGATGCCCTTTTGAATTTTCAATAATTAGTCTCATCATTATTGATCCAGGATGACCCATTCGGTCATGCCAAAACACAAAAGTTCCTGAATCGTTAAACTTCTGGTTTACGATTGAGTGTGCTTCCACTGTACTAATGTCACAACCCGACTAGGGGCCGTGATGAGTACCCGATACTTGTACCGAGCACCCCTTATCTATCGTTTTACCTTTACTTCTCAGCGGGCCGTAGGAACTGTGCCATATATTTTTTTTTTAACATTAACATTAGCAGCATCATTATGAACATAGACTAGTAAACTTCGTTATCACTTTATACAACAACATTAAAATGCCAACACACCATATATCTAACTGTACTTGACTGACTAGGCATATCTGTCTACGAGCCTCTAGACATAGTACACTTATACATAGAAAGGGCCGGGTACTGCTGTGCCCGAATATACATACACAAAATAGTACCGTGGAAGTGAGGCTCCGGAACAACTGGAGCACTGTAGAGTACCGCTGGTAGAGCTCCTAAGGATCAAGTCCACCTGTCTGCTGACCTGCGCGGCATGAAACGCAGCGTCCACAAGAAGGGACGTCAGTACGAATAGTGTACCGAGTATGTAAGGCATGGAAGACAATGCAAGCAATAACATAGAGTGCGATTAATAATATCATGGAGTCACAGGACATATAACGAGGCAAGAAAGTAACCTGTACATAGGAAGGCCCCTTTTTGGGCGGCTATCATGCATGGCTTGTCTTTCCCTTTTAAAAACGTTTCCCCTCCATGAACGTAGAAAATAGAACTTATATTATGTCGTATCTTGTCGTATCGTGTCCTATCGTGCCCTATCGTATCCTATCGTGGCATATCGGGTCGTATCCTATCGTGGCATATCAGGTCGTATCCTATCGTGTCTTATCATGGCATATTATATCGTGTAATGTCATGTCTTACTACAGCATGTCGTGTCGTGTTATATCATGTCAATGTCATAGTATAGTGTGTCATAGTGTATCATGCCATAGCGTAACTTGTCATATCATAGCATAGCTTATCATATCATAGCATAGCTTGTCGTAGCGTATCATATCATGGCATAGCGTATCATATAATAGCTTAGCTTTCCGTTGAAAATCTTTTCTTGTTCATATATATATAAAAATAGAACATGTCATATTGCCGACGCGTCGGCAGCCGATCCATTTAGCCATAAATACACATCCCGTGTCCGGGACGATATCATGTCATGTAATGCCAACTGATCAGGTGGATATGCGTGTATAACGCTCTGCCCTTATTCCCATTTTCCCCGTATACATATGCATACATCATGTACATATATCAGCGTCTATAGCGCTCTGAATCTTTTATCATATACATATACTGGTATCATGTACGTATATCAGCGACTATAGCGCTCTGGATCTTTTATCATATACATATACGTGTATCATGTACATATTTTATAAACATATACATATTTCCATTAGAATGGTACAGTACTTATCGTTTGATAATCGGAACGAGGATCAAAAGTTTCCTTTGGATTCTACTCCAAAATAAGTCAAACGGAGCAATAGGGAAAATCCGGGAACAATGGGCCCACCTCGGGTCAAATGAGGCGGCGTACCAAATTTACGTACATTATATTTCATGACGTCACTTGTGAGGGTTTTAAGGTAGTCGGGTCATATTTATGCCAGTTCTAGATGTTTAGGAAGTTTCTCCAATATTTTACACAATTTCTAATTCAATTCTACTGAATGAAAAAGGGGAAACTTTAAGTGCGGATTCCGGGAAATAGAGTTGTCCCCGAGGCTCGTACCCAACTTATTACGTTTAAGGCATGCCATAGAAGGAAGGGTGAAGCCTTACATACCTTTTCCGCTTCATACACGTCTCCAAAATCAAGTTTCAAGTTCGCCAGAATCTACAATTTGGTCACAATTACCAAATGTTAATTGTAAGGCTTTAAGATTTCAATCTTAACCAATACTTGTCTACAAAAATTTGGGCAGCATCTCCCCTATAAATACACCATCCCCAAAATTCAACTTAGCCAATTTTTATCAACAACAATCCGGGAATTCAACCCGGCCAAACTATCAACACAATGGCAACAACCATGACTACAAAACACAATATAACACAACTAGTCTTCTTTCCAACATAATGCAATAGCTTTCATTCCAACTTCACATTTCCAAAACCAATCTCAATGTTTTTACATTCATTACTAATCAAGATCATTACAATATAATTCGGAAGCATTTCATATCATTTCTACCAAATATTCACAAGATATACAAAATATACAAACTTTCCACCAAAACCATAATCCATCCAAAACTTCTAATCTTCAATCTACATATTCCTAACATATTTCCATCTTCCAATTTCATCAACCATAATCATAATTTGCACCTTAATAATTTCATTTTCATAATTACATAAATCTACCATAAAATCACAAAACTTCTCATAACCACTTAACAACCAATCTTTCATGCCAATATGGACTATTATCCTTCCAAATTCACCAACTAACATAATAATTCACATTTAAAACTCCACTTCTATAATTACATAAAAACTTCATTAAAATCATATAATTTCCTATAACTATTTCCAATAATTTTCCATGCCAACTTGAACCATTTTCTTCCATTTCCAATATAAATTTCACCATAACCACAACTAGAATACAACATAAAATTCAACTCATATTATTTATACAACAATATACATATATGTCCACTTACATATATGCACACCCACTTTGTAAACTTCCATATTTCCATAAATTCTACTCATTTCTACATACTACAACATAAACCAACCTTCATAACATAATAAAAAGGGATTAATTCTTACCTTTTTCTACAATCTTCTTCACTTGACCAAGTTGTCAACTTGAAGAAACAAGTGTTCTTTCTTCCAAAATAATTACCCCAAGTTGTAAAGGACCCTTGAATTAGTAGGAATACCACAAGAAAATAATTTTTGGGAGAAGATTTCAAAGGGACAAAAATTGGAGAGCATGGCCGTATGCCATGTCTCCTTTGCTCTTCATTTGTTTTGTTTTTCTCCTCTTCTAATGTTCTTGAAACTTCTATATGTTTCAAGACAACTAAATGACCCCTTTTATTTAATTATCACATGGAAATTAATTAGAATCCATGGGCTTGGGCCATTGTATGGCCGGCCACCCCTCTTTTGGGCCTAATTTTTTTTTCTTCATTTTTTTGGGCCAACTCGGTTGATCCCGAGTTGGGCCTAGCCCACTGACCTTTCGACCTTAAAACGTCCATATCTCCTTGTACCGATGTCACCTGCGAACCCACAACCTATGGTTGGAAAGCTAATTCAATTATCTACAACTTCTATGTCTTGATATTTTTCCAAATTCCAAACTTATAATACCGTTTTTGCCCCTACAAGTCAGATCACCCGAAAACGTTTTCTTAAAAATATTCGTTTGGAGGACTTCCACTTTGATTTGGCCCAAGGGTCCTTCTTGAGTTGTGTTTAACTTCACATATGTGATTCATATGACTTTTCAGATGTCCAAAAAAAAATCTCGATGTGTGGGCCCCACCTCAGCTTACAAATAATCCGACGTAAAAAAAATACGGGATATAACAACTAATTTCTGCATAGTACAGGCCAGAAGACAAAGTTGGTAATTTCTCCAAAACATATTTCTGGCCGGAGACATTCTTTGTAATGATAAGATATTCATCATTTGTTTCATTTAATGTCTCGACGTGATACCCATTACGGCGGATATCTTTGAAACTCAACAAGTTTCTTGGGGATCTAGAAGAGAATAATGCATCTTCTATAACAAGTTTCGTCCCCTTAGGTAGAAATATAGTAGCTCTTCCGGAGCCTTCAATTAATTTCGAATTGCCAGAAATTGTATTAATATTTCCCCTTTTTCTACGCAAGTGAGAAAAGTATTTCTCATCTTTGAATATAGCATGCGTTGTTCCACTATCAATCACACAAATATCTTCATGATTGGTCATTGATCCAAATAATATTTGAAGATTTTCCATATATTCTTCAAAACGAAAGAATAGGCAAAGTAAACATCGAAGTAGATATTTTGATTAGACAAAGTATTACACACACTTTATTACTTATATATGGAAACATAACCACATTAGCTAATACAAGCGACATGTATGAAATATCTAAGTTAATACAGATCCATCATCGATCAGATGATCTATTTTCCCTTCAGGGATTTCAAAGAAATCTGCCACATCTAGATGCATGGGCTCAATATTATCTTTAGAAATAAAATTTGCTTCGGCATCCTTTTCTGCCTTTTTGAGGGAGGCTTGGTATAGCTCAACAAGGTGCTTTGGCGTACGACAGGTACGTGACCAGTGCCCTTTTCCTCCACATCGGAAGCATTTATTTTCTGAATTTTTCTTTTGCACAGCTTCATGCTTTTCATCCTTCCTTTTACACTGCTGGTGGTGAAGGGTATTATATGGTGCAAAACGAGAATCATGATTAAAATTCCTTCCTCGACCACGACCATGACCACGACTGGGGCCACGACCTCTTCCACGCCTAGAATGGCGAAAATTTGCCTCATTCACTTCAGGGAATGGGGCAGTACCAGTGGGTCGGCTTTCATGATTTTTCATCAGTAATTCATTATATTGTTCAGCCACTAGAAGATGTGAGATTAGATCAGAATATTTCTTGAACTTCATCTCTCGTTATTGCTGCTGCAGGAGCATACTCGAGGCAGGAAAAGTGGAGAATGTTTTCTCCAGCATATCATCATCAGTAATATTTTCACCACATAATTTCAATTGAGAAATAATTTTAAACATTGTAGAATTATATGCCTTAACAGATTTAAAATCTTGGAACCTTAAATGGAGCCAATCAAAACGTGCTTGTGGAAGTATGACCATCTTCAGGTGATCATATCTATCTTTCAGATCATTCCACAGCTTAAGAGGATCTTTAACCGTGAGATATTCCATTTTCAAATTCTCATCAAGATGATGGCGGAGGAATATCATTGCCTTAGCACGGTTTTGGTTTGATGCCTCATTTTTATCTTTGATGGTGTCTTCCAGACCCATCGCATTAAGGTGAATCTCGGCATCAAGAATCCTAGACATATAGCTATTGCCGGATATATCTAAGGCTACAAATTCACGTCTAGAAAGATTTGCCATTAGTAATGGAAAACAAAGAAATCAATACCTTCGAGGCTTGTAAAGTATTTGCTCGAGATGACAGAGTCTCGTGCTGATAACGTGGTATAAAATAAAACTATGAAGTAAATACACAGAAGAAATATGTAGAGAGATATCAGATTATATTACTTCTGCTCTCTCAACATTACATCTGTGCATCCTATTTATAGGAGCAACATACAAAGGATTAACATATTTAATGGACATGGGATATTTTGGGATATTTATAACTTAATGGATATCCACTACTTGGGATATTTATAACAGGATTCACTTTTTTTTTGTAATATTTTAATATGGGGTCTACTTTTTTTTTCCGTGAGTTTGGATGTGATGGGTTCCAGTTTTTTTTTTTTTTTTAATACTGATTGGTGTTTAATATGGGGCCCACAATTTTTTTTAATATTAGTTGTTTAATATATATGGGGCCCACAATTTTTTTTTATGGACTGTTTAATATGAGGCCCAAAATATATTTTTTTTTCATTGGGGGGACCCACAACGGACGACGAAAATGAGCCCCCACACGTGCTTGTTAATAGTAGTAATTTAAAACAGAACCAATTCTTTTAAAGGTTTAAATTCTAGCCTGAACAAGGCAAACCCTTCTGATGATTAAAAAAAATCAAAAACACAAAACACTTGTTTGTCCTGCCTTCTGGAGAGGAGCAATATTGTCTTAGCTATAATTGCTCACTGCCATTTTTTTTCATCTTCGATGCAATTTGCATTGATGTTAGGCCAAAAATACATATATTTACCCATGATTACCTCACATTTTAGTACTTTTTATTGGCTTTTGAGTATTAATTTTAATGAGTTGTGCTTAATATCATATTTTATTATGTAGAAATAAAGCGGTGTGAATATGAAGAGAATGTTGGGAAGAAACAAGCAATAATCAAATTGCACGACGAGGTAACAACGGAAGAAATACCCAAGTCGAAACTTCCCACACTATTTGAACCAAGAGAAGACAAATAAACACTAGCACAAATGGAAATCCGGGCAGCAGCTATACCAACAATAAAATAGCAAAGCAAGCAAAAATAAATCGAATGGAAGAGACACCAAATTTACGTGGTAAAACCCCTTCAATGTGAAGAGGAAACATTCACGGGACCTCCGGCCCACAAAAGCTCCACTAAAATCAACAAGAGTTACAACAATGTTCTCCAAATGGCTACAACAACAAAGCCAAGCACGGAGAAACAATACATAAAAGATAGCACCAAAACTAGCGAAGAAAGGAGAGAAATCACCCAAAAAACAAGCTACTGTTCGTACTCGAAAACTGGAGCTATAGACCACAAAATTCGATCTCCACCGTTGAAATCGAAGAACCAGATGTTGAGAACCCCCAATTCAAATTTCAGCACAATTTAAAGTGGACTGCTGTAGCAGAAAATTTCTGGACGAAAATCTGCTTTCTCTCTCACGTTTTTCTCTCTATATGGCTGCTATAAATTCACTCTTATTTTCTCAAAATAAGACCTAAATTGATCCTATATATAGAGGAAATTTTGGGCAAAATTGGCCTGGTCCAAATTGGATTGGGTTTATTAATCCAATTCCACATAGGAAGGGAAAATCCAAAAACCTAATTGGATTGAGTTTTATTAATCCAATTCCACATAGGAAGGGAAAACCCAAAAACCTAACAATTCTCCCCCTCCCGACTATGTGGAGGAAACCGCCATCCCGGCGATCAAGCAACACTCTAAATCTAGACTCATAACCAAGTCCAGAATAACCTTAATGGATAACATCTTCACAACTGGAGAAAAGATTTCATCACATTGAAGCCCTTGACAACTAATCTAGCCTTGTACCGTGGAACTGGGTTACCATCTTCATGTTTCACCCTAAAAAACCACTTGTTTTTCAAAGCTTTTCTATCTCTAGGAAGCTTAACCAGATCAAATGTATGATTAGCATGCAAGGATTTAATCTCATCTTGCATAGCATCAAACCACCTTTCTTTTTCTTCACTATCCATGGCCTCATCAAAACTTTCAGGCTCTCCCCCATCAGTCAAGAGTACAAATTCATTGGGAGAATAACGAGATGAAGGTACTTTCTCTCTAATAGATCTTCTGAGAGAACTCTCTGGAACATCAATAGCAACTGGCTGCTGGCCAACCACATCATCTTCCACTGGAGCATCAACAACATCATCCTGGTCATTCTGAACATGATCACTATCTTCATTATTAACTTGATCTTCATTATTTTGAAGATTTTCTTCAGGTGCAATAGTCACAGGAATTGGGTCAACATCAACTAAGCTCTTATTGCTATGAGAATCAACCTTCTCAGCTTTGTCAAAATCTTCAATTGTCTGGTTTTCAAAGAACACGACATCACGACTTCTAACAAGTTTCTTCTCAACTGGATCATAGAAACGATAGCCAAATTCGTCTTGACCATAACCAATGAAGATACATTGCCTAGTTTTAACTTCTAGCTTTGACCTCTCATCCTTAGGAATATGCACAAAGGCCTTACACCCGAATACTCTCAGATGAGCATAAGAGACATCCTTACCAAACCAAACTCTGTCAGGGACATCACCATCCAAAGCAACAGTAGGAGATAAATTGATAACATAAGCAGCAGTATGAAGTGCTGCTGCCCAAAATGAATCTGGCAGCTTAGCATCTGAAAGCAAACATCTAACCCTCTCAACTAGAGTTCTGTTCATCCTCTCTGCTAGACCATTTAACTGAGGAGTCTTTGGAGGAGTTTTCTGATGCCGAATACCCTGCTGTCTACAATAATTATCAAAGGGACCAATGTATTCACCACCATTGTCTGAGCGGATGCATTTTAGTTTCTTCCCTATCTGTCTCTCAACCAAGGCCTGAAAAGTCCTGAACACATCAAGTACTTGATCCTTGGAATTCAAAGGAAATACTCAGAGTTTGCGAGAATGATCATCAATCAAAGTCACAAAGTAAAGTGCACCACCACGAGAGCTTACTTTAAAAGGACCACACAAATCAGAATGTACCAACTCCAGCAAATCCAGCTTTCTTGAAGGTGAATGACTCTGAAAATAAACTCTTTTCTGTTTCCCGGCTAAGCAATGAACAAATCTCTTTAACTTTGCTTGTTTCACTCCAAAAAGCAAATTATTCTTAGCCAAATTATCAATCCCCTTCTCGCTCATATGACTCAGCCTTCTATGCCATAATTCTAATGAAGTATCATTCTCCACCAAATTTACTGAATCACCACAAATGGAGCCTTGAAATAAGTACAAGTCAGACATCTTGTAACCTCGAGCCACAACCATTGAACCTTTAAGAAGCTTCCACTGGCCACCACCAATGGTTTGATCATAACCATCATCATCAAACTTTCCTACATTCTCAAAATAAGACCTAATTGATCCTATATATAGAGGAAATTTTGGGCAAAATTGGCCTGGTCCAAATAGGATTGGGTTTATTAATCTAATTCCACATAGAAAGAGAAAACCCAAAAATCTAATTGGATTGGGTTTTATTAATCCAATTCCACATAGGAAGGGAAAACTTAAAAACCTAACAGAGAATTGGAGCAAAATTAACTAAATACGGAAGAAAAAGAAGGAAAATTAGATTTTTGAAAAAACAAGGGGGGCTGTACGTTGAGACAAGAATGGAAGACCACTTGTTTACGTGGCTCTTTAATGTGGAAAGTGGCCTTAATG
The DNA here is from genome assembly GCF_019175385.1 of Lycium barbarum. Taxonomy (NCBI): domain Eukaryota; kingdom Viridiplantae; phylum Streptophyta; class Magnoliopsida; order Solanales; family Solanaceae; genus Lycium; species Lycium barbarum. The sequence continues at coordinate 25,431,978 of NC_083346.1, read as the reverse complement.
ATTGGTGAATTATTGTTTAATGATGGGAGTAAAATTGTGCAAAAGTAACAATGGAAGGAATAATGTTTTGACGTAACAACAAGAGTCCGTAACAAGCAGCTCTTGGCTTTGGTCGGTGTACGAGTTGCGACGCACTCAGCAATTTCTCGGAAGCCAGTTTTTCCTATTTTATTTTGTACTAAGCTATTTTGTTCGGGTTTTTTTCCTACATCTATAAATAGTTCATAAGACAGGATTTTTACATAATTTTGGATAACTTGAAACTCGGAGTTCAGAACTTTGGACCTAGAAAGAGCTTGGAGCCGTCGTGAAGGCCGTAGTTACAAGATTTTACCTTCTCTTCTCTGTGATACTTATTTTTACGTTTTTATTCGGATGATTTGTTGTTTTAGTAGGCGTTTGGCCATGCGTTTTCAAACCATGATCCCAAACCAGCGTTTGGACATGCGTTTTCACTCATGATTTCAAACCATGGTTTTAACTTTTTAAATATAAAATTTAACCCATAAGTTTATATTTTATATAAAAAGACCCATAAGTTGGTAAATATTTTTAATAATTACCCCCATCAATCATTTACCAATCTCATTAACTTCCACCGACCTTTATTTATGTCTAACGACCTTTAATATACGTGGGAGAATTATATTACTATTCATGTTAAATTTTTATTTTTATTGAACTAAAGTTTGATTAATTGATGTTGTATTTTTTAGGAAGGCCTTCTAGTAGTAGTGTACTAATTTTGTTATGAACTATGACTTGCTCATTTGGTAAGATTGTATAAGAATTGAGAATGTTTTGATAGTTTTCACAATTTGTGGGGTTTTACATCTATAAGAGAAAATATAACCTAAAATATCCAAATCGCATGTCCAAACATGGTTTGAAACCATGAGATGAAACCAGCGTTTGGACATGCATTTCATCTGATGGTTTCAAACCATGTTTGAAACCCCAAGTCATCCAAAAAGGCATGATTTGGGGTTTCAAACCATGATTTCAAAAAATTTAAATATAAAACTTGACTTATAAGTTTATATTTTATAAAAAAAAGTCCAATAGGTTGGTAAATATTTTTAACAATTACTCTCACCAACCAATTACTAACCTTTATTTATGTCTACCATGTCGGAGGATTATATTAAAGAGTAGTTACATTACTATTCATGTTAAATTTTCATTTTTATTGAATTAAAATTTGATCAATTGATGTTGTATTTTTTAGAAAGGCCTTCTAGTAGCGTATTAATTTTGTTATGAACTATGACTTGCTCATTCGGTAAGATTGTATAAGAATTTGAAATATTTTTATTGTTTTCACAACTTGTGGGGTTTTATGTCTATAAGAGAAAATACAACTTAAGATATCCAAATTATATGTCCAAACATAATTTCAAATCATGATTTCAAACTATGTCCAAACGGTTCCTTTGGTTCCAGGGTTTTAGCTCAAACATGAAAGTTGACGTTTGATTATGGTTTATATCTATTGATTTTCAATCTTTGGGTTATTTATTTATTCTTGGTCTCAATTGTTTGATTATTTGATGAAATAGTTGAGCACTATCTGTGGCGTGTGAATTGAATTAGGGATAGGGAATTTGCATGTGTAATAAGAATAAATAGAGCTTGTTCGATTAATCGTTTCACTAATGAGGATAGGAATATACCCTTTAACCTTGCTTAGTTGAATATGGAGAAGCAAATGCGTTCTTATTACCTCTGGCGACCATAGGAATATAAGCATCATAGTAGCATCTGCAGACTTGTGAGCAACTCGGAAGATACTCATAAAGCTATAATTAACCCGTCAACTAGTAACCCATAGGTAGAACGATTTGAAGACTCAATTGGATTGTTAGTGGTCATAGCCCTAGATCTATCTCTTATCCGATAAAAATCCGCTCTTTCTTGGTTGAAGTTCATCATTTGTTTTATTTTATTTTTAGTTAGTTATAAATATAACTTTGGATTTTATTTCTTGTTTAGATAATTAGTATTAGTTTAATTTAATTGACGGTTAATCATAAGTTCCTATGGGTACGATATTTGGACCTTAAATCCTATATTACTTGTACGATCGCGTATACTTGCGTGTGCATTTTGGACCAACACATGCAATCCCAGCAATATTGTTTAAGAGGAGCATGTTTACGATTCCTTGAGTTTCTAGACGTATTCTTTCGTCTTGCGAACCTTTACCTGTAGTTCAAACCAAAATCAGATAAAAGAACCAGATCAAAATTAAACCAAGATGTCGGTGAAAAGACTGAGAATAGTTCGACATTCAACAATAGTTCAAAATTCAAACTTCGGCCTGAATGTTTGAAGTTGTGAACTTGACAAGTGCAACTTCATATTAAAGGATTTGGAACTATTATTCAGACTTCAACCTGGGCTATGAAGTTAGGCTTTGAAAGTTCAAACTTGAGATCCAAAAGGGCTGAAATTTGAAACTTTAGACTTCTAGATTCCAAGGTGGCTAAAATTAATACTGTTGGAAATAATAAATCAAAATTTTAGGAAACCAAAATTGGTTAGGATTTGATATTTTAATCCATGTCTAATAGGATTTATAGTCAAATTAGTATAGGAATAGGTTTTCCTATTTTGAGTTAAAGTATGTTTTATACTATTATAAATAGGGCTGCTGCTATTTATTTTATGTGGTGGATATTGTAGAAAGCGTTCAGAGATTTATAGAGTTTATCAATAGAATATTTTTCTTCAAATTGGTATCAGAGCTTCTACGATCCTGATAGAAAATCAAAGAGTTTCCGCTGCCGGCGGGCGGCTATGACTCATATATGCCGCTCGTCTGGCCAATGATGATGATGTTGGCAAACGTCGGGCTAATGATATACATGAAAAACAATCATGCTGACAAGGACTAACAAACTATTGCAAGTTTAAAGAGGTGCAAGAAAATATGCACAAGAGGAACGAACTGTTAAATTTAGAAGTCAGAGAAGTGGGTTAAAAAAAAGGGTGTTGATGAGAAAGTGCTCTAACGATTGTGAAGGTTGAAGAGAAAGTGCTTCAACAATTGAAGGTTGATGAGAAAGTGCATCAATAGAATTGGAATGTTGGACAGAAAGTGCTCCAACAGTTGAAGGTTGAAGAGAAAGTGCTTCAGCAATTGAAGGTTGGCGAGAAAGTGCATCAACAACATTGGAATATTGGAGAGAAAGTGCTCCAACGATCATGAAGGTTGAAGAGAAAGTGCTGCAACAATTGAAGGTTGGTGAGAAAGCGCATCAATAAATTGGAATGTTGGAGAGAAAGTGCTCCAACGATTGTGAAGGTTGAAGAGAAAGTGCTTCAACGATTGAAGGTTGGTGAGAAAGCGCATCAACAAATTGGAATGTTGGAGAGAAAGTGCTCCAATGATTGTGAAGGTTAAAGAGAAAGTGCTTCAACAAATTGGAAGATAGTGAGTGACGATTGAAGAGAAAGTGCTTCAACAATTGATGGGCTGAAAACAAGTGCTTCAACAATTGGAAGATGGTGACAACTGCATCAAGAATCAGATATACAATTTTGAATTACGGGAGAATGTTGGAAATAATAATTCAAAATTGTAGGAAACCAAAATTGATTAGGATTTGATATTTTAATTCATGTCCAATAGGATTTATAGTCAAATTAGTATAGGAATAAGTTTTCCTATTTTGAGTTAAAGTAGGTTTTATACTATTATAAATAGGACTGCTGCTATTTATTTTATATGGTGGAGATTGTAGAAAGCGTTCAGAGATTCATAGAGTTTATCAATAGAATATTTTCCTTCAAATACTCTGTAAATTTTCGATAATATTTTAAGTAATGGTCCTTGAAGTAGCTATTTGTATATTTCTTCAAATAGGTACATAATCTAAAGAGTGACCTAACAAAAGCCCATATGCTGCAAATAATCCTATATAGAGTTGTGCAAAAAGTTACTCCACAGTAGTTGTTTGGGAAGAAAATGAAACAAGTAGAAATTAAGTCCATAGGGCAGTAGTTATTTGAGGCATGAGATCAATTGATTGTGATTGCCACATATTAAAGCTGAGGGTTCGAGCATTCTTATATACATTGAGAGAGAGAAATATACCGTCTCATAACATCACTTGCCTAAATTCCTTCTACAAATCAATTAGATTCAGCAGAATAATTGACTAACATACCCAAATTCCAAGCATTGGATTCGACTCTTCTTTTCCTTTAGTGAAAATGACTTTTATGTGCTCCTTAGTCTTTCTTGTTGTATAGATCTAAATATGAAATATCAGACATTATATGTAAGCGATAAGTATGCAACAAGTGGAATTTAGGCAATATTTCTAAGACATGGATTTGATTTATATATATACTAATTAACGATAGAAAATCTTAAAAAGAATTATACTACCAGTGGATTTTTAACTTCTTGTAGCAAATTACTAGTCTCATTTATTATGGACAACTACATGCAGTTATCTTTAGGTGGTTTAATTGTAGTTTTTTATCCTAACACTATATAGAGGTTAAACTCTTTTGAGATAAGCTGGTGGATTAATAGTGTAAGGCAGTGATAATTTTCATATATATACATGGTCACTGAACTTTATTTTATTGCACCAAAGATATCAAACTAACTTTATAATGAAAAAAGTCACTCAACGATATCAAATATCACGAAAGTCACTCAACTATTTTTTTTAATAAAACAAGTCGCTCAAATTTGCCAATAAATTATCTCATTTGTTTCCATCTAGTAACTTTCTGTGATATTTAGGCACAGTTGAATAATCTTTTTGTTTATCAAAAATAAATAAGTTACTTTCCTGATGCTTATATAACATTGAGAGAACTTTAGACTAAAAAAGATGCAATAATTTTAATGCATTAAATTAAAAAAAATGAGCATGCATGGCAGAAACGGGAAAAAGGCAAACACATGGTTATAGTTAAAGAGGCCAAAATACAAATTCCAATAGTTTTTTCTTTTAAGAAAATTGTCGTAATTACATTGTATTGTGGTCCAGATGTATGAGCGTCATCCTTGCATTGACTGTTGATTTGATTGCAGGACCCCATTCTCTTGTAATTATATTTTGTTGTTTGTGACGTCCCCTGAATCAACTATTGGATGATGAACTGTGGAAGCCCAATCTTTAAGAGTAGCTTATTAAGTGCGCAATATTTGATTTCGGGACCACGATTTAAGTCATATTCATAAAGTTTATTTACTTTAGAAGAACTTCAGATATGCGGTGTTTAAAGTTTCATATTGCTGAAAGTTAACCATTTTAGTCTGAAGCTCATGCATATGGCTAAAGGTAAGCTCATTTTATGTCTGAATTTCAGCTATATGGAACTTCAAATACAGCTTGTCTGAGTGGTTTCGAAGTGAATAATCTTGCAAAAATTTCAAAAAATTAAGTAGAAGTTAAAAGGGATGTCCAAATTGAATACATGTAAAACAATTACCATAACAATATATGAATGTGTTTTATGTTGAATTATCCATATAATCATTCCAATAGTGCACTTGGCTAGTTCTAAGTTGGCTTGGTTGAACAATCTACTATAAAGGAACTAATGCCCACAAAAGAAGTTCAAAGAACATGTTCTTGGACTACCTTTTTTTCCTTTTTAGGCCGATGTGAAAAAAAATTAGGACCGAATTAAAAGACGATGACCCTATATTTATTGGCAAAATAAGTTTTCACAGAAGAACAATGACCATCATTGTCTGGCTCAATTTTGAAAGAGTTAAGTGGCCATTCATGTAAAAGCATTGACCTTTGTACAGGTACTAAAATCTTCCTTATCTAGCCACAAAGCCAAGTCACTTGGATGAGTTCCAAGTTGGGAACTACAAGTACCCCACCAATAATTTTAATCATCCAAACATGGGGGAGAGAATCTCATTTAATTTCTTCAAGAAATTCTTGTGGAATTGAATCTTTCACCACATGGTGACACCATGTACACTAGCCACTCTTAGTGCCAAATCCACTTTAGAAATTGCACTTGAGTTAACAAGACCCCACATGTCAATCAATAAACTATATAATTGAATCACAAATTTAGTTGGATGCACCATAGAAATTATATGAATTCAATTATTTGCTCAAATCTATGTTCAAGTATTTTTACGGTGATAGCTAATATATGCTATTATAATTTTAACACCACATATATAAAAAAGAAAATAATAATACGTTATTTAAAAGTGGGGATGATAGTGACAAAGAATGACGTAGCTTTGGAACAGCCAAACAGAGAATCTGAAAAGGAAAATCACTAAGGAATCATCAGCCAACCATTGATAGATAGGTAGGTACCACTATGATTATTCTATGTTTTAAAAACATAACATCAGCACCATGACCTAATTAAACTATTATTCTTAATCTTATCTCAAGTCTAAGTGGATATATTATTGGACAATATTTTATTTTCTTATTTATTAATGCTAACTTATGGTTAGTACTAAACATCACCAAAGATTGATAGTATTATTTTTTAATATGCCTGCATGAGTAATGACGTCTGCATATATCGAAAATCTCATGAATCTAACGTTAGAAAAATGGAAGTGCTGATCATCAAAAAAAGGTCTGTAAGGTAAGTTAAACATATTATTATTGAAACAGAACATGCAAAACAAAGTTTAGATTTTTTTTTTTTTTGGTATTTCCTCCTTGATTTATTTATGCAGGGATATTGCTCGCCTAACTTGATCAGGACAAACTCATTCCTTACCATTGAGACACATAAGACAGAGAACAATTATGAGAATAGCCATTAGTTCGCATGAAAGGGTTTATAAAGTAGTTGTAAATTTACTGTTGTAAATTTTGATACTATCAGGTTTTTTTATCCTTGTTTAAGATTTAGATATATGCATTAAAATAATAATTTAATGACATTAATATAAAGGTATTTGATTAAATTACCTTTTTCTGGTAATTAAGACTAATTTACCTTTATCTCTTCCTTAAATATTGAGTAATTAATAAATATACGCCTTCTTGGAGTAGTAAGGGTTTGACAATATTTTGGACCGAATTTTTGGCTAAGTGGCAAATAAAATGGACCGGCAGAGTAAATTTCAAGATTAAATTTGTAGAACTTTTATCATATTTCCTGATACATTATATATCTTGAAAAACTTTTACATATTTTTGGATTGTAGAATTGAATTTAAGGAATTACAATATAACATAAATATTGTACCCTAATTTTTATTAATTAATTATGAATGCATTAAACCTCACTAATGAAATCTTCGGGAAACTCAATGTAAAGGTATAAATTGTGATTTCACCTCAAAGAGAGGCTGATTCTATGATTTTGAGTGAAATGAAAGGTCAATTTCTTTTCAATCCCATAAAGTAAGAATTACATCAATATTTGAGTTAGGTAAAGTGGAGAAGTGAAACAAGATTCTTTTTTATGTACATTTTAGTCGGTCGACAGCAAGGAATGTTGCTAGTTCTTTACAAGCTTCTATTCTTCAGGTAACTTTTTGCTCAAATAGGATGATATGAGGACACTGTTTATCTTTTGTCCTGTTTAAAGAAGTTTTGCAAAAAATAGCTTTAGCACTATTCAGTCAAAAGGGGAAAAAAATTGTTAAATTGTCTACAAGTTTTTTTTATATAAGTGTTAACATAGGCAAAATTAGAATTTTAATTTTATGGATTCTGGATATTAGCATGATGACTTCAAATGATAATATTTACATATATGATAAATTTTAACACAAATATATTATTTGAACAAACATTACTAGATTCGGCCGAACTCATATCCAGACTTCTAACTCTGGCCCTAATTGTCAAAACTTGGTATTGTTGATATATTTTAGTAAGTTTTATTGAAACAGGCCAATCTTGCCTATGTTATTTAGTGTTCACAACTTGGCATTATCTTCGGTAATCTACCTATTTAACTACTTAATTGATCACAAGTTTTGTCGGATGAGTGAATTTTACTTTTGTTGTTTGATTACTCATAAATTTTGCTGAACAATCTAAATTTGGTACTATCTTACCACACGTCTTGTCAGATTGTTCAGAAGTTTTGTCGAATAGGCAAATCTTGATTGTGTTGTTCAATGGTTCATAAATTTTTTCGAAACAGTCAAAACTTGATACTATTTTATTAAATTGTTCACAATTTTTGCTAGATGAGTAATTTTTGCTTGTATTGTTCAATTATTCGAAGGTTTTGCTAAATGAGTAAATCTTGTTTGTGTTGATCAATTGTTCACGAGGTTCAACAGACTTTTTGCACATTTTTTCCCAAGCATATTTGTAACTCTTTTGTCTTGTAGTTTTGTTTTACTTTTTTCCAATTAAATAGAAATCCACCATGAAAGAACAAGTTAATGGGCGGGTTAAAAGAGTCTACATGGGTGAGTAATTTTAATTGGAAAAGAAAGTCATGTAGACGCTACATGGGAAAATTAAGGTGGGACACGATGATTTAATGGAGTAAGAATACATATGTTTTTTTAGTACAAGGGCAAATATGACCGTAAAGTTAGATAATAAGAACAAATATATTGAAAAAGTATAACGAAGGGCAAATTTGACCCTTTTCCATATATCATTCGGAAATGATATATTTAAAAGGGGTGAAAAAAATGATTTTCACCGCCAACTTTGCTTTAAAATCAAACTCACCCCTCAACTTTGAACAATAGACATTCTCCCCTCTTATCCTATGCAATGTCTATTTTGCCCTTAACATTTTCAATCATCCATTTATGTAATACCTTTTATATTATATAATTTTTTTAAACCTAGATATTTATAGATTTTTATTTAAATTCATATTATAAGTAGAATACTTCTTTTATGAATTTATCACAAAATCTAATATTACTTTTCATGATTGATATTTTAATATCACATGCATTAAGTGTACACACACACATTGCCTGTTATATATATATATATATATATATATATATATATAGTTTCACCTCTCTCTTATTCTCTACACTAGTGGAATATTTTAAATTATAATTTAAAATTCATTTATAATAATAATAAAAAAAGTCTTTTAGGATTTTTTTTATAGAATATAACTTTATTTTTATTAATTATTTTGATTACCTGTATTGAAATATATTTATAAAGTTATTATTACTGGTTATTTTTACTTGTTTAAATAGATATCAGTGTTTTGATTATTATTAATAAAAAATCTTATTCTTCTCATTTATTTCATTACAGAACGACATTAAGTTATATGCTCAACTAGTATTCTCACTTTTCTTTTGCCATCTCGAAAATAATATTTATTTTTTATAGAAAATTTGTTACATAGATTAAAAAGATAAAAATCATAATTTTAAAGAAGTAAAAGAAAAAAAAAAGACAAGTTGATAATGTAATGGTAGAATAGGAATTTTAAAAAGTCAGTTAGGATAAAGGGGAGAGAATGACTATTTTTCAAAGTTGAGGAGGGAGTTTAATTTTTAAAGCAAAATTGAAAAGTGAAAATGATTTTCACCCTATTTAAAAGTGACACTAAGTCCCAACAAAGCCCACTTGCAGAAAATATTCATCGATTGTCTAGCTAGGAAATATATACGCTAAAACATATTTCTGGACCAACACTTCGAATAAACATGAACGGCAAAGAATAAAATGAAGAAAACTTCCACTTTTGTTCTCTCGTAAAAACCTTGAAAGTACTGCGACATTGTAGCATGAAGGGAAAGTTACGTGTCACCATATTTTCTTTGATGACATCATTTTCTTTTTTGTTGCTAAAAATGCTAGCTGTTGGACTAAACAGCTTCACTCTGCAGTTATGTTTCAATATTTTCCTACTTCTTGTAATCAGAAAGTTCTACCTTTTTTTAACTTCTAATTAATGTGATATTCATTTTTTTAAGCCATTAGTAATCAAAATTTGCTGACACGATTAATCCATATTCACATCGTATAGAATTAATTCCTTAAAGGTCATGAAGATTTCTTCATTCTCTATATTCGAATTTGAGTAGAGGTGAGCTAGGATTTTGAGTTTATGAGATCTAATTCTAGAAAAAAGAAAGTTATAGGGTTCTTAATAAATTATACATATTAGGTGGTATATAAATACAAGATTTGTATCAAAACTATTGGATTCTTTCAAACTGGTAGGCGGAAGGCTAGTTCCCTTTTAAACTCGAAGCCTTTGATTAAAGATGAAAGAATCACATTCGTCACACCACGTTTCTGAAAAACGAACTTTTAATACTCTTTCTTTTTCAGTTGTTCATGTTGGGATTAGTTCTTAGTGGTACATGTGTTGTATGATGAGGTTGGAGCACCATGTGACAATTGGATAAATTTAAGGTCAATTATGGAGCGAACATGATTTGTTACTTAATAAATATGTTATGAGTTTGTTAGTTATAATTTGAAAAGACACCCACTATAATTATACCATACAACTAAAGTACCTTCTGTCGCCCGACCAATGGGAAAGAACTTATCTAGATTCTATGATACATGTATGAAATTATGTGATTCGTCATGCTTAGATGATAAATTGAGATAAAGGCCAGTACATATTAATTATTCATCCTAACTAAGTAATAAATTTTATATAAAAATACATATCATGGACTTAATTGTTTTGTTATATTCACGTTGTGCAAGTAAGTATATTCTGCCTGCAAATGATCTTGGATATGAAAGCCGTGATGTTTATTAAAAATTGTAATTCGCTCACGGTGTGGGGTAGAATGATAAGTATTTTTGCATTATTAATTAGAGATTTCGAATTTAAACTTTCGGTATGAAATTGCCGTTGTTAGGAAGTATTTTGCCTCCTCATGTGAAATTTTTCAACGCGGATCCAAATTTAATCGGACTCAATTTGAATGCTGTACCTCGGTTCAGAATCCAAAAAAAAAAAAAATGCTATTCCAAATAAATATTAAATAGTAGTACAGGAATCTGATGTTGTCATTCATGTAGAAGAATCTGCATTAATGAGTGACAAACAGTCTGACTAGAGCATTATTTTACTAAACAGTTTTCCCAATTATTGCGGTTTGTCCATAAGATTTGTTTACATATAAATTTAATGCAATACCAAAAATTGACAAAAACAGAGAGATTCAATGGAAACAAATTCCTCTAGATTTCATTTTCAAGGGTTGAAATGAAATACATTATATTTTGTCGAGCCAACTAATTAATACTCCTTCAATAATTGAATATTCCCCACAATTTGTTGAATAATGGAGGGCAAACTTCCCTTGTTTTTGGTTTTGATAGAGAGAGGAGGAAAGAAACAAACACAAATTGACATTGACCCTAGAGTAGTTCATTTTCTTTATCAGTGTCTAAAAATATTCTCTAATTTCATCTTTTTAAAGTAAAATATAATACTTATCTTTTTTTTTTCTTCTAAAATTATGAATTTATCATTTTTTTTTTGTAATATGAAATTTGAAAATTGCAGCATGTACATTTTTACATTAAAAGTTAGTCCATCGAGACAAGTGAAATAAGATAGTTAACGACCTTTCCGAACTGATAATTATAATTTAATAAAGAGATTTATTCTTTCTTACTTAGAGTAAGACGAACATTATTCTTTTTCCCGACAAGTTAAATTAAAACTTTTGATACGAAATAAACAAATATTTCCAGCTAAATCATTAGATGAAATAACTGTGAATATTTACTTGTACTTTGATTATAGATTGGTTTTCTACCAAAAATTGGATCGGTCGGACCAAGTCAAAGCAAATTATTTCCTTGTCTAGTCCACTGTTTGTTTTAAGGAAACTCAATAGCAGGCCCAATTTTAACAATTGGTTACAATGCAGGAAAACTCCTCCTTTGGCCCTCCGCACTCAAGATTACATCTAAAGAAAAATTAAACAATTATATCAATGGAACTAATTGCTAGAATAAATAGTAGGCTTCATTGGATGTTCGATGTTACACTTCCTTTAATGCCCTTAATTAGTATTTAGGAGGATCTATTTAATCTTAAAATCAAGTTGTTATAATTAATCGTAATTTTCAATTTGGATATTTTGCGTACTTCTCTGGAGTGAGGTGTTATCCCTATGAATATTTTATTTAATAATATTTAAAATTAAATTACAAATAGATTAAAAATAAAAAAAATCCTATAATACATTCATGTTGTAGTTTACAAAATCCACACTGCCAAAATTGACTTAGCTATCTAGGAGATAATAAAAGGATTTTTATAAAAAAAAATTTAAGTACAATATTTTAAGTCATCACATTCTTAATTATATATTCCAACTTTCATGGTCGTTTGGTACCTTTATGAACTGCCTCGCATTGTATTGGATCGAATCTTGAGATAAATCTCTACTTTGCCTTTTAAAATATTGGTTATAGATGACAAATATTTTACTCCAATAGTTATGGATTAAATATTAACCATCAACTATCTCGTTTGGGGCCATTTGGTTGAAGAACAAGAAAATATAATTTCTGTGAAATTCGAAATTACTTATAAATTTGATTTTTGGTATAAAATCTTGCATAACCAATATAATCTCTGTATGACTAATGCAATATTTAATTTTCAATTAAACTCTGTATAGGTCATGTAGAGTTTAATATGAAAAACCAAACATTGTATTACTAGTTTTAGTATAACTATCGAGAATCTAAGTATTCTATGAGATAGAATGTAGATTAAGTCACTGGATTTCTTTTGTTTTTTTTTTTTTTTTTTTTTTTTAAAAAGAATGTAGATTAAGGACACATATGATATTATTATTATTAGCAAGACGTGGATAAAAATATTTGAAGACAAAAGTATTGCTCTTAAAGTGGGCAATCCCACATAACAATCCATATATTACTATTCGGTGTACAGTAATCACTATATTATTATTTATCACATAATTGTTCATATATATATATATATATATTATTATTCACTGCATACACATTATTGCATTACAAATTTCGTATAGCTAAACCGTAAACCAAACTACCTTTACTGTTTTATCGTTAAATAAAAGGAAACATAAAAAAAAAAAAAAAATACTACTTATTGAAATACTTTGGACTTTCGGTAAAAGAGGAAAATGATTTTCTTGCCTCCTGATGCGATGCTGATAAGTTATGATTACTTTAAGTTTTGATGATTTGACAAATGTGCTCGAGGAATAAGATGGGATCTGTTCCCTTGTGGATAGGGACTAGATATGATCTGTTCCCTCGGCTGTCATACAAGTCAACTCTACAGCTGTAAAGGCTGCCGCACTGTACCGACTGGCAGCAGCACAGCTGCAGCGTGCTTGCTAGAAGTCAAAGCAAAAGATGAAATGTCCCTATCCCCTATCCCCTATCACATGATTCTCACATGCTCTCCAATATATATACAACGTGTTCCAATGCTTAACCTAACACTTGCAAATCTGGAAAATACATTATTCTCAAGTGCTAGCCGCGGCTATTCTCAAGGTTCTCACAAGAACAAAGCTGCTACATACTCAAGGACCAGATCCCGACACTGAAGATGTCTTAAGTCCTTAGGTTTGTTGTGTCTTTATCATTTTGTTACTTATTTGTAATCTTACACTACTTTCAAGAAGTGTCATTGTAGGATAGTTTCAACCTTTGTTGTTTTGGTCTAGAGTTAGTCAAGGTTTGTAGCTTTGCAATAGAGTTATTGTAAAGGGCTTGCTATAGAGTTATTGTAAGGGGTGAGAGATTAAGAAGTTAATTCCTAGGTCGCAATAGGTTGTAATTGTCACGACCCGACTCGTGGGCCGTGACGGGTACCTGGAGCCGACTACCGAGCACCACTTATCATGCTGACTACCTGGACATATATCACTCTCAACACGACTAATCATGAACCAACCTCCAAATAACTCCCAAAACATATATATATATATATATATATATATAAGCATAGGCCCGTAAGGCTACAGAAATGATGTACAAAATACAATGAAGTAATCACATGACATCTACAACCCACATATAGGTATCTACGAGCTTCTAACTGGAGTACTGGAATCGTAAGGACGGGACAGGACCCCGCTATGCCCCAATATGTACACAAAAGAATATACCAAGAGATGGCGACTCCGGAGTAGTGGATTGCTCTTGTAAATCTGCTGAAGAGCTCCAAGGTGTCCGCACCGTCTCCCTGTCTACCTGTGGGCATGAACACAACGTCCATAAAGAAAAGGACGTCAGTACGAACAATGTAGTGAGTATGTAAGGCATATATGATAATGTAATAAGGAAACATGGAAAACATAAGAAGAAAAGGTAACTGTAACTGCTTGCCTCTTGAGGCGGAATCATGCATGCTCACTTTTACCTTTCAACATATCACATAAACATACATAATCTGTCTGAATCAATAACATCATTAGCCCGTGTCCGGGTTAACCATCTCACGCCGTCCACTAGTGGTGCTGCCCGTGCCATATAGACACGGTGTAATCATCCATAAGCCGCCCGCCTTAGCGGTGCCGCCCGGCCATATAGGCGTGGTGTAATCTTACATATACATAAGCCAATGCATGCATGGGAGCTCAATAAAATCTATCAATCTATAGGAGTGACATAAGGTCGGGAGCCTCCGATTATGTTATGGAATAATCATGATCATCATGTCTCACCTTGAAGGAACTAAAAACATGAGGTGAGACTAACAACAAGAAGCAACATCCATGAAATCATAAAAATAAGAATATCGAACTCATCATAGCATCATTATCATCATCCTTATCATGGAACATATCTCATCTCTAGTTCATAAGGAGCTCTTAAAAATCATTAACTTCCCTCTTTTAGAGTGTGAGAAAATCGTGGAAATATAGAGGAGAAATCACAATATAAGAGTCATGCCTTTGAAAGAAGGGGACTAGCCTCACATACCTTCACACCTCTCTAACTTTATCGATTAACCGTTTCCCTCCAATGTTCACGATTCTACATTCAAGAGAATTCGTACTAAGATTAGATAATCGATGATATACTTAAGCTCAAGCAAAAACGACTAAAAGCTAATGAAAATTGGGCATCATTTCCTTTGTTTCTACAACTTTCTCCATATAATATAACAAATCCCAAACATCAACAACAACATCCACAATATCGTGATCAATAAACTTGTTAAGCTAGATATTATTCAATTCTCAAAATTCCCTCTTCAAGTCATCCCTAACCATGGTCATCACCCAACGTCGTATTCATTCTCATATAGTGCTTCTTCATTCTTCAACACTCTTGATATCATTAATAACAAGATTATACTCATAACATGTCAATAACTATGATTCAAGTCAAGTTACTATCCAAGAATACCATTATTCTCATATTTGAACTCCATATTCTACTTTCTTCTTCAATCCAAGTCTTTCAACCATTCAATATTCTTAATAACATGAAATGATCATAAACCTCACCTTTGATTACGTAGGAATAGGCTTTGGATGAAAACACTTCACTTGGAGAAAACCCTAACTTCAATTCCAAGGAAATTTCTAGCTTCTATGAACCCTTGTTAGCCTCTTTGCACTTGATTCCATTAATTATTGGTGTTTGATCTTGGGTTCACCTTGAGTTTATGTTAATGAAACTTATGGAACCTTCTAGAGGTCTTGAGAGAAGTGGAGAAGATGTAAAATGAAAAATTAGAACTTGGGTCACATATTTATACTAAAAAAAAAAGCCGTCCCGATCATGTTATACGGACATTTATACGGTCCGTATAAGTGACCGTATTTCACCATCAGGAATTTTTCCCTTCCTGTTAAGGTTATACGAACCCTTCTACGGTCCGTATAAAGTTATACGGACCGTATAAGTGGTCGTATAACTCCATTTTCCGAAGTTAATCTCGTATTTTCGTTTGATCTCCAATCCTTATGGAACCTTCTTAACAGTTGTTTAACACCTCATTAACAACCTAAGGAGCATTATAACTCTTCCTCAAATCATTATTAAAACAACATTGGCCCGGTTCTTCCCAAACCTTTCCAAAGCACGACTTATACTTTGCCTTCCTCAATGAACTTTCTTCTCTTGCCTCAAATGTCTTTGGAATCTTAATTAGAATCAATGAGTACCCTTTCTTACTTGTAGGAACATCATATACTTCTTACCCTGCGTTAGTCTATTTACTGCGCAACGACATGAAATTTTTCGAGGTGTAATAGTAATCTAAAATTGCTCAGTTTAGTGAAGTTGGAAATTCTACTGGGTAGGTCGTGATTTTTAATCCCTTGAGTAAGGAGTTTTCCACGTAAATATCTTGTGTTATTTACTTTTAGTCGTTTACTTGAGGGAACAGATAGAGAACCAGGTTATCTATATTGTTTGGTGGACTCTTAGTTTTTATCAACTGGTATCAGAGCAGGTTCTTTCTAAAAGGTTAACACCTAGAAAGAATTTTTCTCATGGCTGCTCCACTAAACCTAGAAGAAGGACAATCTAGCACAAGACCACCAAGATTTAATGGAAAACATTATGAGTGGTGGAAGACAAGGATGCAGGACTACCTCATGTTTGAGGACTCTAATTATAAATGAAGCTGGTGTTGAAACAGAGCCAAAGACGAGGAAAGAATACAATGAAACTGACAGAAAAGCTGTGGAAAAGAACTACAAGGCCAAAAAATCCTTATGTGCGGCACTGAAGCTGATGAGTACAATCGAATCTCTTCATGTCAATCTGCAAAAGAGATCCGGGATGAGCTTCAAATTACTCATGAAGGAGCAAATCAGGTAAAGCAGTCCAAAACAGACATGATTACCACTGAGTATGAACTCTTTAAAATTAAAGATGGAGAATCCATTCATGAAATGCACACCAGATTCACCTCCAAAATTAATGAACTTCATTCTCTTGGTGAAATCATCCCTACCAACAGATTGGTTCGTAAGTTGCTCAGTGTCTTGCCTAGTTCATGGGAAAGCAAAGTTAATGCTATCACTGAAGCCAAAGACTTGCAAAAACTAACCATTGATGAGCTCATTGGGAATCTCAAAACTTATGAGCTGAAAAAACAACAAGATCAGGAGAAGGGCACCAAAGAAGGAAAGGAACCTGGTTCTCAAAGCTGCTACCAAAAGTGACTCTAGTGATGGTGAGTTAGACATGGCTTATCTTACTCGCAGGTTTCAAAAAAAGATTAGAAGAAATGGTGGTTTCCAAAAAAGGGGAAGCTAAAGCAAAAATCCAAAGGGAAATAACTGTTGTCACAAATGTAGGAAACCTAGTCACTTGAGAATGTCCTCTTCACAAGCAAGATTACTACAAAAACAATGCTGAAAAGAGTGTAAAGAGGAACCAGGTCCCCGATATGAAACTCAAAAGGAGAGAAACGACTAAGAACTTGGTGAAACAGGCTCATGTGGCCTGGGGAGATTCCTCCAGTGAGTCTAAGGATGAAGAAGATTAAGGTGATGCATCCTTGATGGATATTGATGATAAACCCTCGAGATATGGATCAATCTTAGTATTAATGGAAAAATCTGATGATGATGGTGATAATGAAGAGGATGAGGTAAATTTTCTAGATGTCTGAAAAACTTGGAAAGTTACTCTAAAAAAATTTGATGTCTTTAGCAAACGTATTAATTGATACTTATCATAGTCTCATTGAAGAAAGAGGTGTTCTAGCTGAAGAAATTGGTGAGTTAGAACAAGGAAGGAATAACTTAGTAGTTCTTATTGTATATTTGAAGGAGCATTTTGATGAATTAACTAGAGATAATTCCTTGTTAAACAACCAAATAAAAAAATGGATGAATGCTCCTTCTAAAGGAAACGAAGAGGCTAGTAAGATTTATCTTGAGCTTGAAAGTGAGCTTGAGAAAACAAAAAAGAATCTTACTGTTAAGTTAGAAAAGAATAAGCAACTTCAAGAGAGTTTAAAAATGGTGAAAATTAAGCTTGATTAGTCACTTCAGTTGACCTGGTCCTCTGATGTAATTGCCTCTATGTACAAGAGTGACGGTGGTGGGAGGCAGGGCATGAGTTTTCAAAAGAACAAAACTCCCTATAATCCCCACAGCAAGTATGTCACTGTAACTGAAAATTGGTTGTATACTCATTGTGGGAAGACGAGTCATTACAAGGATACGTGCAAAGCAAAATTTTAATCTCTTCAGAAAAACAAAAAATTTGTAAAGAAGAAGTTCGGAGTTGAGGAACCTGTCCCCGAAAAAGAAATTTTGTTGCCTTCATGGATGAAAAGAAGCTTAATTCACCCGTTCTATCGTTATAAGGGACCTAAGTTGGTTTGGGTTCCTAAATCTAATCAATGACTTTGTTTACAGGCTAATGTAAGAGGAGGCAGTAAAAATGGTACATGGATAGTGGCTGCTCGAAGCATATGACTGGTAGAAAGGATGATTTCCTCTCAATCAAGGCCTTACAAGGTGGGAGTGTGTCTCTTGGAAATGGAAAGAAAGGATATATTCTTCGTGTTGGCAAAATTGGCAAGACAGTCTCCCATGAAATTGAGAATGTGTACTATGTGAAAGGCTGGAAGTATAGCCTGTTGAGTGTGTCTTAAATATGTGATAAAGGAAATGAAGTCAAGTTCTTTCACCGTCACCAACCTTAAATATGGTGAAGTGGTGTTGATAGAAAAAGGTTCAAGAACATCTATGTAGCAGACTTTGAGTCATTAAATTGTGGTGATCTGACATGTCTTGGTGCTATGGATGATGCTGCTGAGCTATGGCACAGACGTCTAGGACATGCAAGTTTCTCTTTGCTGAACAAGCTTATTGCAAAGGAACTGGTTCGTGTGCTGCCAAAGACCAAATTCAAAGATCACAAGGTGTGTGATGCTTGTATAAAAGGAAAGTAGGCCAGATCCTCCTTCAAACCAAAGAAGGAAGTAAGTACCTCAAGGCCACTTGATCTTCTTCATATGGATCTTTGTGGGCCAATGAGAGTCCCTAGCAAAGGAGGAAAGAACTACATTTTTGTGATCATTGATGACTACTCCAGGTTTACTTGGACTCTCTTTCTAAGAACCAAGGATGAAGCATTTTCTATGTTAGCCGCATTTGTGAAACATATCCAAGTAAAACTAGGAAATCATATTGTGAGTATTAAATCTGATCATGGTAATGAGCTTGACAATGCCAAGTTTGATGAATTCTGTACGGAAAATGATATAAGTCACAACTTCTCTCCTTCTAGAACACCTAAGCAAAACGGTGTTGTGGATAGGAAAGATAGGACACTTGAAGATATGACTAGAACAATGTTGATTACAAGTGGTGTGTCTAAAAGTCTTTGGGCTGAAGTTGTCAATATTGCTTTCGACTTGATTAACAAATGCATGATCAGGTCCTTGCTTGAGAAGACTCCCTATGAACTACACAGTGGAAGAAAGCCTAAGATGACTTACCTGAGAGCTTTTGGATGTAAATGCTTTGTTCTCAACAATGGTAAGGAGGCCTTGGAAAAACTTGATGCAAAATGTGATGAAGGAATCTTTCTTGGCTACTCTTCTCAAAGTAAGGCATACAAAGTCCACAACAAAAGAACTCAGTGTGTAGAATAAAGTGTGCACGTGAACTTTAATGAATCAAATAAATTGTGTAGCAAAGGGTCACTTAATGATGGAGTTGAAGATGGAGAATTTACAAAAGTCCCCGATGAATACATAGAAATCTCAAATGGAAAGATTGAATTGATGAGTCAGGTCAAACAAAGTGATGAAGAAGATGCAACAGAATCTCCAGGAGGCACAGAGGAACCTGTTTCCTCCATTACTCCACTCGAAGCTGAATATTAGGTAGCTGATGCTGTATCAGGTACTCCTGAAGGTGGAAAAAGAAGTGGAAGTCATGCTCTGATGGTGTCAATAATGAATCTAATATGGAGGAACCTATTCCCTCGAATCCTGAAGTTAAAGTATCCAACTGGAAGCACAAGAGTTCTTATCCACTTCAAAGTGTCATTAATCCCTTAGAATTTGGTATTCAGACTAGATCAAGGGCGAGAAACATGTTTGCCTTCTCATCCTTCCTTTCTCAAATTGAACCTAAGAATATCAAGGAAGCATTGAAAGATGCTGACTGGATAGTTGCTATACAAGAAAAGCATCATTAATTTGAAAGAACCAAAGTGTGGCACCTGGTTCCTAGACCTTTAGATAGAACAATGATTGGAATCGGTGGGTGTTTCGCAATAAGCTTGATGAATTTGGAAACACAACAAAAAACAACGAAAGACTGGTGGTTCAAGGCTACAACCAAGAAAAGAGATTGACTATGATGAGACTTTTGCTCCAGTTGCCAGAATGAAAACAATCAGGATTCTTATTGTTTTTGCATCTCATATGGAATTCAAATTGTTCCAAATGGATGTCAGAAGTGCCTTCTTAAATGGATATTTGAAGGAGGAAGTTTTTGTCAAGCAATCCTCTGGCTTTGAAAGTCATGAACATCCTGAGCATGTTTTCAAGCTTGACAAGGCCCTATATGGGCTGAAGCAGGCTCCTCGGGCTTGCTATGAGAGACTGTCAAAGTTCCTTCTTGAAAATAGCTTTACAAGAGGGAAAATTGATAACACCTTATTTCTGAAGAAAAGAGGGAGAAATCTGTTGATTGAGAAATTTGTTGACTGATTATACTGGGTACTTAATGGATAGGAAGAACATATCTGGAATTGCACATTTTCTAGGGTCATGCTGGATCTCATCGGGTACAAAAAAATAAAACTCTGTGGTTCTTTCTACTGCTAAAACTGAGTATGTGGCTGCTGCTTCCTATTGTGCTCAATTGTTATGGATCAAACAACAACTTGAGGATTGTGGTGTTCTCACTGACTGTGTACCCTTGTTATGTGATAATACAAGTGTACTTAGTATGACAAAAAATCTAGTGCAGCACAAAAAGACCAAGCACATTGATGTTATGCACCATTTCCTGAGAGATAATGTTAAAAAAGGTTTGATTTGTATGAAGTTCTGCAAAACATAGGACCAGGTAGCAGACAGCTTCACCAAGGTACTAAGCAGGGAACACTTTAAAAAAAAAATTGCTTGGAGTTGGGCTTGATCTAGCTCAACTAGTTACCCACTCACCAGTTCCCTTAATGACTGCCATGATAAAAGGAAAGGTACAGTGCTAAAAAGTATTTTTTGGTGGCATCTAACTCACTCTTATATTGTTACAGGTATACAAACATGGTAGCTTCAGGACAATACAAGTGGACAATACAAGTATGAGTGTTATTGCATTATTAAGAGCTCTTGCCCTCAATTTTCAAAATTGTCAAGGAACCTAGTTCATGTGACTCAAGTTAGTAGTCTCTTCAACACTTATATATTTTTGAACTGCTTAGAGTGCCATGTCATTAATTTCTTTCCCGCCTTAACCTCCAAAATAAAATCTCACATGTTACAATTCCTCCGAACCGATCCAAGTACCTAACACCTTTTCATCGTACCCAATCAAAATCGATTCCTTTTCTTTTTATTTAAACCAACTACTTTTGTCTCTCTTCTCACTTAAAACTCTCAAAGCACCCTCTCTAATTCTTTTCTCTCACAACAAAACGTCTAAACCTCTCTATATTCCCTTCTCTTTGTCTTCTTGCCTCTAAATTAACCATGTCTCAACATGATTATTCGTCTCCCATTATACTAGAAATGAACCCCACTCTCTCATCATCTAAAAACCCAACTCTAACGAAATCAAGATCGCAAGGATCACGCCTAAAAGCCCTAATCTCCATAGATCAAAACCCCACTGTCACACCAACAATCCAACGAATTCTTGTCCCCCTAAGACTCGCAAAAGTCAAACTCCTAAGATATTCGTGTCCTCACCCTCAACCTCTATTCCTATTGAGAAAACTAACTCAGTGGAAAATGGACAAACTGTCTCAGTGCTGAAATATCTTCAAAAGACAGAATAAATGGATGAAAAAGATAACGAGGTCGAAGTGTCTAGTCAAAAGGTTGCGGCTGCGGGTGTGAGTATAACTATTCAGGACTTTGTTGCTGAGAAATTGAATTTTAGGAACATGCATCAGATTGCCAGTGATGATGTGGTAAAGGAATGGGAAAATATTGAAGAAATCTCGGCAAAATCAGGTAACCCCATTCTCATTAATAGTGCTAAAGAGGTAGATGAGTCTTTAGGAGATATTGGGGGAAATGTCGCTGAAAGTGAGGTTGAAACTATTGTTGGGTTTGTAGAAGCCTTACAGGCTTAGCGAAGTGGTAAAGAAGGAACTGAAAAAAGGGAACTGAATGAGGGACCTGACCTCTCTCAAGAACAAGTGATGAGTGTGGTAGAAATGGGGAAACAAAAAGAGGGACCTGGTTCCTCAACTGTAATATCCTATATTTAAGTGTAGGTATTTAATTAATTAAACTTAAAAAAAAAAAAGAATAAAGGGCAAGTTGGGCCGCAACCCTTAAATGAAAAAAAGAGAGGAGACAATGGGCCTTGGCCATCAGATACGTAATAAGCAAATAAGGGAAAAATGAGAAGAAATGTGAGTTGAAGTTTGGGCAGCCACTTTAGAAAAGAAAAAAGAAAACAAAACCTACACCATTGAAAAAAAAAACCCTGAGGCAAAGTTAGAAATAGAAGCAGAAGCTTCATCCGAATTCAACATTCCTTCCGCCTTTCTTCAACTTCAGTTATCAATTCAAGGTAAACATATATTTTTGCTCCTATCTCAATTAGTATTTTTATATATACAGGGATTTAGAGATTTGGGTTAAGTTAAATTATGATATTGAGATTGGGAGTATTGTTTAAGTGTATAACCTTAATTATGCATTCTCATGATGAAGCAAATTAGCACGAATGAATGGGAATAAAGACAATGGTAAGGAATAAAATTTACTAGGTCCATCAATAGCTTAAAAGTGATCTTTTTGAGCGAAATTGAGATATGGGTAATTGGGATCGTGATGGGTTACCACTTGAATTTATTGGATTTTGGAGTTAGCGGACGATAACAGAGAAATTTATATTGATTTATAGATCACACACGAATTGAGCAGTTTGGATCGATAAAGAGTCGAGCTTTGGTTAGTTGGCATCGAGAGGTGAGTAGTAATCTTACCACAATTTGTATTTTCATAACCTTCATGGTTTATTCATGATTTTAAAAATAAAATGTGTTACTGATGCTTGAAATTGCATGTGGGACAAGTCCTTTACTTGATATAGTACCGAACAGTTTACTTGCGATGGTTACCGGTTATTCTAATTGTTTTTACCGTTACTTGAGATATGATTACCGTTTATGAAATGAAATTACATGATTTGATAAGAATTGAAATGCCCTGTATTGTTTGAAAATGCTTTCATATGAGTATTTATTATTTACAAAGAAAAGTATTAATGGGAGGAGACTTTGAAGGATCCCGTAGCTAACGGCGGGTTCGTTAGACCTGGTGCACCTTGTATTTACAGATTACAGTTACAGCCCTTGCCAGTGGGAAGGTAGAACTAGCATACACGTTCCAATTTCCCTCGAGCAGGGACCTACAGTTATATTTGACTCCTTTTACGAAGGGGTCCACATGATATAGATTACATGATCCTTTCTTGGAAACCTCCCAGATATAAGAGTTGATATGACGGTATTTACCGAGTTTATTATCGAATTGTTAAATGATTTCTGCTTATATGAAAATAGAGAAGATTGGTTATTGCTACTGTTTTTTTGCAAAAAGGGCATTTATTCGTGATATTTTATGGATATTATATAAGCATGTTTTCTGACTTGTCCCCAATAATAACGGTTGTGGTTAAGTGTTATTACTCACTGAGCAAGTGTCTCACTCCTCGCTATTTTTTTTCAGAGACCGCAAGTGACGTTGGTGAGGATTACGGTAACTAGAGAGCACGAGTTGAAAGTTCTTGGTGAGCCCCGCACTTGTCCGCGTGGACCAAGATTCTATTATCTATGATGGTCTTTTCTTTTGAATTCTTAGAGTTGCTCCATAGTCATTTGATTTATTCCATGAGTATTCTTTATTCATTATGGACTGGTGACTAGTATTAGCCGGTTTTCCCGTATTTCAGAGATGTTTTAGTATTATTACGTTGAAAACGGGTTGATTGAGGATGATTGCATTTAGTTTGGTTGAGATTGGATATTTTTGTTGTTGATTTTGAGACAGGAAAGTTTTGGATAGTCATAAAAACAGGGGAAACTCTGGCTGATTTTTTGTAAAATTCCCGTTAAGGCTTGCTTTGGGAATCCTACCCCATAGCGCCGGTCATGGTCCTAAATTGGGTCGTGACAAAGTTGGTATCAGAGCCTAGGTTATTTCGGTGTGACTGATGGAGCACATGTTAGTAGTAGAATCTCAATTATGGACCCAAAAAGTGCTATTGGGAAGAGTGTTAGACCCGGATATTGCTAAAAAGAATCGGATGAGGGAACTTCTTGACATTTTTGAGTTCCAAAAATGGACTCATCTCTTGGTTTCTCCGGCCCCCAGTGTGTTTGCAAAAGAGGTGACTAAGTTTTATGTGAATCTGTTCTATACTGATGATAATACCCTAGTCTTGGATGTGAATGGGACTGAATTTGAGTTGACCGAAAAGAGTTTGGGTACGATTCTTGATGTTCCAACTAATGGGATAAAGACAGTGGATGGTGAAGCCTATGAAGATTTCAAGGAATTGGTTGTGAAGAAATGAGTGAATGCTATTAGAGCAAGGCTCTTCAAGAAACAATTTAAGTCTGAGTATCAGCTCATGTTTGAGCTAGTAAACAAAGTGCTGCTCCCAAGAGCTGAGTGAAGATCCATTGCTTTTATCTCTGACCTGGTGCTTATTGAGGCACTAGTGAGCTACCACTCAATCAGTCTGCATGTTCTCATGATATAACATATGGTGAAGGTTGCCAATGCGAGAGAGGGAAAGCATGGTCTTCCGTATGGGCCCTTTCTAACCAGGGTCTCTGAGTATTTTAAGGTCAAAATAGGAAAGGCGGGATCCAGGAAGCAGATGTTCACTATAGGAACTTTGGAGGAGTGCGAGTGTGTTCCAAAAGAGAGGGGGGAGGGGGGGGGGGGGGGAGGGGAGGGATGGGGTGTTAGCAACAATTCCAATATCTCAAGTCTGATTGATGCCCAGTAGGAGTTTACAGATGAGATACACAGACTTAAGGCGGAGAATGCTATCCTGAAGGCTATACTTGTGGAGAAAGCACAGGAACCTGGTCCTAGTAGTGCTGCAGAGAAAGCTAATGCTTAGTTAAGGGCTGAGAATGAGCACTTGAAGGAAAAGATTGAGGTACTTCGCGAGCAAATGGCCCAAGATCAGAGGTCTGTCAATGAACGCATGGACATGCTCCTCAAGCCTTCTCCCCTTAGTCTTTTCCTACCATGTCCCTCCTCTCATCTAATCCCTATGATCTTAACTTTTTTTTTATCCCTTCAGAGTTTTGTTTTTATTCTTCCTAAATGACATTGGTACTTGTGGCTGTTTAATTATTGTGTTTTGTGCTGTTGGAACTATTATGTTTTTTCTTTGAATAATCAAATCTAGAATATTGCTCTGCTTTGTATGCAGTGATATTAGCTTGTGTTATATTTTTGCTAATGTTGTGTTGCCCATGCGGCCATAAGTTAATGCTTCTGAACTTCTTTTTTGCTTGTGCACTCTTACTAGTCTTTTCAATGATGGCATAAGGGTGAAGTTTAAGGGTAACGGGGAAATGGATAGGGGTAAATTGTTATGATATGTACCAGGGGTAAAATTTGATATGGTGTTATGTTCACATGTTGCTATGCTTGACAGATTGGTCTGATTCGCAGGGGGAACAAGTGAAAATCTGGTTCTTAGGGGGAATATCAATCCATGGGTTTGTCATCATCAATAAGGGGGGAAATTGACAAGTTATGATTACTTTAAGTTTTGATGATTTGACAAATGTGCTCGAAGAACTATATGGGATCTGTTTCCTTGTGGATAGGGACCAAATAGGATTAGTTTCCTTGGCTGTCGTACAAGTCAACTCTACAGTTGTAAAGGCTATTGCACTGTATCGACTAACAACAGTGCAACAGCACAGCTGCAGTGTGCTTGCTAGAAGCCAAACTAAAAGATGAAATGTCCCTATCCCCTATCACATGATTCTCACATGCTCTCTAATATATATACGACATGTTCCAATGCTTAACCTAACACTTGAAAATCTGAAAAATACATTATCTCATGTGCTAGTCGCCACTGCTCTCAAGGTTCTCACAAGAACAAAGCTACTACAAACTCATGGACCAGATCTCGACACTGAAAATAGCTTAAGTCCTTAGGTTTGTCGTGTCTTTGTCATTTTGTTCGTTATTTGTAATCCTACACTACTTTCAAGAAGTGTCATTGTAGGACAACTTTCAACCTTTGTTGTTTCGGTTTCTTGGCTAGAGTTAGTCAATGTTTGTAGCTTTGCAATAGAGTTATTGTAAAGGGCTTGCAATATGAGTTATTGTAAGGGGTGAGGGATCAAGACGTTATTCCTAGGTTGCAATAGGTTGTAATCTGAAGTTGCTCAGTTTAGTGAAGTTGGAAATCCTACTAGGTAGGTCGTGGTTTTTTAATCCCTTAAGCAAGAAGTTTTTCACGTAAACATCTTGTGTTATTTACTTTCAGTTGTTTACTTGAGGGAACAGATAGAGAACCTGGTTCTCTATACTGTTTGATGGACTCTTAGTTTCTAGCAGATGCCGTCAAATTGATGACTATCACGCACAAGATGCCACTTTTCCCTATATTTATGGTTATTTCCATGCCTACAAATTCAAAGCATTTTATAAGGTCAAATTCTTTTTGTGGCGAGACATTAAACTGTTATGTAAGCTTGTTCTCTCTCCGTCTGAGAAAAAATGTTAATGTTATTATTTAGGAAGTAAAGTAGTTTTTCTTTTAACTAGAATCATTTATTAAGTTTTTGAAGGGAAATTTAGCTATCAAGTATTGTACAACAACAACAATACATATCCAGTGTAAAATCTACAAGTGAGGTATGAGGAGGGTAGAATGTACGCAGACCTTACTCCTACCTTTGTGGGAGTATAGAAGTTGTTTCCAATAGACCCTCGACTCAAAAGAAAAAAGACAACAAGATGTAATTTTAACAAGATAACAATGTCTAAATTACGTATTGAAAATTAGATGTATTGACTTTTGTACACAGAATTCGACCATATTCTTTGGGGAAAAATGAAGTATATTTTATGTCAAACATACTATATATGTTACTTTTATTTTGTATTAGAATTGCATATAGTGAGTTCCTTGAAGATGGTTATTTAGAAGTATATGGAGAAATAAAGCTACAAATGTGAACCACTTCAATGAAATATGTCAATCTAATTAAAAGATTTAGTTGTCCTAAAGTACTATAGTAGAGAAACAAGAATAAGAGACACAAATAAACTAATAATAAAGCTTAAGGTGTCCCTTTGTCTTTATGGAATTTGAAGGGGCGTTAGGTAGGGGAAGGTTGAGATTAGGGTGGACAAAAGGGCACCAAAGTACAAAAGATCAAATGTTATATTAAAAAATTGCCATCTCTCTAAGTACTGAAGAACACAGCTTTAACAGTGCTTGCCCAAAAAGGAAAATCTAAAATAAGATATGTAATTAGCATTTGAAAGTTAGTGGATAGAATGTGCTCATTAATTTGTTCACGCTAATATCAACTTTTTAAATACCATGTCTTTTCATGCTCTTGAGAGGACTAAATACCCTCTTGACTTAACCCTAAAGGTAATCAATCTAGTTTTTGAACCCTCTTGTCAATTCCTAATGCATGAGAGTTATGCTTTTCAATTTAAAGGAGGCTCTTTATAGTTCCTAAATTATATGTACTCTATGAATGACAACTAATTCACTTGAAATAATCGTCTTCAGTGCGAGCTTAATAAGAAAACTTAATTGATTGAAAATAATTGTAATGTTTGATTGGACGCGAAATCCTAGAAATAAAAAAGGATTTTGACGCATAAGCTAATTGTATGCAAGGTACAAAAATTACACTTACTATCAAAATTTAATGAAAGGCTTGCAAGAGTTCTGCATGCGTGTTCTTCTTCTCCCTCTTAATAAAAGGTTTAATATTTGATCAAGCTAAGTGAGGTCTCAATAAATCATGTTAGTAAAAATAAAATGAAAATGTCAATATTACGTTCTTTTTAAATATATAGAAATATCTTACTTTTTTAACACCTAAATAACTAAGAATAAAAAAAATAAAAAATAAAAACTAAGAAGTCTCATAAAATATGAGAGGTATTAGTGCTAGTTTTCAAAGTCAAAGGATCACTACAAAGCATATAAGGGAAGGGAAGATCAACTAAAATGTTGATAGTAGTAGTATAGACATTAGGCACGTAACTCCCTATACTTTTTAAAACCCAGGTGGCTTCATTTTATTTGTTACTTATAAAGATTTTATTTAGTCACAATAATATGCTCTTACTTTTTAATTAATTAACTTCGGCGACATAAAGATTAAAGCCATGCATGTTGTACTTCTGGAGTTCTGGTTTCCTTTAAGCGTTTCTTTTGGATAAGAAATGATTACTTGTCTTTCAAGCAAAAATTGCTCTACCTTTTATCTTTCCGACCTAAAATAAAAGTACAAGAGATTAAACATTCATGACAAGAAGTCCTCATAACCTAAAAAAACAAAGATAAAGTGGTGAACATGCTTTAACTTATAGTCTTGAGACTTTGGCATTTTTCATGTATTAATTCTCTTTATGACTAGACGACCAACATCTCATTAGGCATATAGTACACGTCAAACTATGTCTAATTGATTTCATTTTTCAAAGTCGATATCATTAAAAGCATACGTGGATTCGTGATTTAAATTTTATGAATTTAGAAAATCATTAAATTTATTGACTATTTGAGTTGTGGGTTAATTTAATATCTAAATATCTTTTTTATTAGATTTCTTAACACGTATATAGAGTCTTAGCTAAAATTATGGATTTTACTTATCTCATAAATTATACTACTATATATTGTACATCTGCATCTAGTTGTAAGAGTGTTTTTATATATCTTGCAACATTTTGATGATCTAACACTCTATATGTCTTTAAATTTTAATCATCATACGATACAATTAGTTGTTTATTCGGATTACCAACTCAAATCATTTATACAAAAAGAAGAACCTTCTCTTAATTTAATCTGGTTATATATTATAAAAAAAAAGTCATGAATCATGATAGGTTTGCAGCTTTTTCCCCCCCTGCTAAATGGAATACAAATCTGTAAATAATTTGAGTTTAATTATACTCCATCTGTTTCAATTTATGTGAACACATTTCCTTATTAGTTCGTGCAAAAAAGAATGACCTTTTTCTATATTTGGAAACAATTTACCTTTATGTAATGATTTATAGCCATAGAAAATATATGTGACTTATTTTACACCACAAGTTTAAAAGTCTTTTCTACTTTCTTAAAATCCGTGTCCGGTCAAATGGGTTCATATAAATTGAAACGGAGGGAGTATATATATATATATATATATATATATATATATATATATATATATATATATATATATATATATATATATATATATATATATTGTCAATGTAAGATTTTTTTCAAACATTATGTCATTGAAGGATATCTGCAAATACGCCACCCTAAAATGTGTGATTTGTAAGCTAGAAAATAAAATATATTACTTGTTATAACGGGTAAATATGATCTAGTGTACAAATTTCTTAAACCAACAATATATATAAATTAAACTCACATAATTTTTTCTATTAAGTTACATTTTAATTAGACTCGTCCTATAAACCAATTATCCTTCTCCAATGTTCCGAGCACTTCATTTCCTTCAAAGACGTGAGATCTTTAATTTCTTATTCAATGATTGAAGTAAGTACTCCATTAGCGATTTGAATAAATAAATTGTCCTTATATGAAAACTTGTTGTAAATCATAAGCACCAAAAGCTAATTTATTTTAATTGAAAGAAAGTCATTGAAGCGTAACGACAACTCCCCAACCGCAGTTTGCTTTCGTCACTTCATCCCGCGAAGTGACAACAACCAAATGGCCCGTATTGACTACCCTTTTCACGCTCTTATGAACCTCGTGAACTCCACG
The DNA here is from genome assembly GCF_019175385.1 of Lycium barbarum. NCBI lineage: Eukaryota > Viridiplantae > Streptophyta > Magnoliopsida > Solanales > Solanaceae > Lycium > Lycium barbarum. The sequence continues at coordinate 25,401,875 of NC_083346.1, read as the reverse complement.
CGCAAGCTATTTATCTATTTTATGTTTAAGAAGATTGAGCCTGTTTAGATTGGCTTATCAGCTGTTTTCAGTTTTTTTGAGTGTTTGACTGGCCAGTTTATAAGTCATTTTGTACTTAAAATAAGCTCAAAAAAATAATTGGACCCGTTTGGCTTAGCTTATCTAAAGCAGCTTATAAGTTGTTTTCAGCTTATAAGCTGCTTTTTTTAAGCCCATCCAAACAGGCTCATAATCTACTCATCTACTAACTCAAATGCGTTAAGTACCACCGACGGATGTGGTGCAGTGGATGAGACCACTCCTCCCTTAATCTGATCTCGAATTCAAACCCAAGATATGAAAAATTCTTGATAGGGAATGACGCGAATCCGGATATAGCCGGCTCGAATCTGGACACAAGACACCGAGTGAGAAACAAAAAAAAATGTTTACTTAAGTTTGAGGGTAATTATCTAATTATATGATCCTTCAAAATAACACGAATGTTATGTTTGTAATATTTTAGTATAATTTTTTAGTATCAAAATGTGATTTTCAAATGACTAATAGCCTGTTTGGCCAAGCTTTAGGGAGGTCAAAAGTTCTTATTTTAAAAGGTGAGGTGTTTGGTCAAGCTTTTAGGAGAAAAATAAGTGCTTCTGAGGAGTAGCAGAAATTGCTTTTCAGGGGCTAAAAAAAGTAGTTTTTCCCGAAAGCACTTTTTTGTGAAAATTACCTTTACAAAAATACACTTAGAGGCACTTTTTAGAAGTTTTCCAAATACTAATTGCTTAATAAAAGTATTTTTAAAATTAATTGGAGAAACACAAACTGATTCCAGCAAAAGTACTTTTTTAAAAAACACTTTTCAAAATAAGCTAATTTTAAAAGCTTGGCCAAACAAGCTAATCATCCACATGTAATATCAACTTAAATTTCGTCGATTTATAATTAAAATATGGCTTAATCTATAATCTTCATAAAATAAATATTATTTGCCACGTTCTATCATGGTATATGAACATAATTATTGCTTTGACAAAAATGTAGACGAGAGTGAAAATACCCTTTTTTTTGTTTTGAGAAACCACTAAGTAATACTTAGTGGAGGGATATTTATTAATAATAATAAATAGTTCAGCAAAACAAAAAAGAAAGCAAAAGGAACCGGGCCAAAAAAATCCGGCCCAAATAAAAAACAACAAAAAATATCAGTCGACAAACCCACTCAAACCCTCACGACACAAATTAGGAAAGTTCTCGAATGGTCGCCTTCACCGGAGCAAAGCCACCGCACACTCACCACAGTTCAAAAATCTGATTTTTTGATATGGATTCATATCATTTTCACACCACCAATCTCTTATCGGTGCAACAAACCCATAGCCAAGGAGTTTAACCTCAGATCAACCAGATTTCTTCTCTTCAGGTGAGATGTGCTCCCAATGTTTGATTTTCCTTCATCTGAGTGAGAGAAAGTAAGCTATGTCGGTTATCTTCTACTATATTCTTAGATCTAAAGAGATATGAGTTATTGTGTTCTTGAAATCTGTCGATCTGCTATTAATGCTTTATTGTTGAGCTGAAATCTTTTATAAATGATCTTCTTACCTGAATCAACTAGGTTGCTTGCAGTCCCAAGTATTGTGATTAATGTAAACATCACTGAGGATAGTTTGACAATTTAACACTATAATTAACTAGTATATGTTTGTCCAACAGCTACAACTTTGACTCCTTTGATTGAACCCAGAGATAGCTAATCTTCAGATTACAAAGTAATAGCTATGTAATGCACAAAATACCCTGCTAATTAAAGAGTTAAATACCTCAGGAAGATTTCTTGACCATTGTTTTGCTTCAGTATTGAATGTACTTTTGACTCTGCTTCAAATCTATTGACCAAACTTCAATAGGATGAGCCAAAGTTAAAACCACCATTAGAAGTTCTGCCAATATTTGGGTCACAGAGTCATATATGTACATCAATATTTTCAGTAATTTTTAGCATTCCTGATCTTGAGATTAGGGACTTGATGTTTGTCTAAATTTAGAATCCTCCTCCCTGCACTAGGTAACTCAGAAAAGGATTCAAAACTTGATGTACTTGCAAATTCAAAAGTTAGGTTAGTTAAAAAATCTGCCAATGTATTTCCTTCCCTGTATACATGTTGCATTATCACATTTAAATTCAACCTTCATTCTCCTGATTCTATCCACATCTGTAATAAGACACCATGTTATTTCCTACACTCCATCAACCACATTCTTCATCATCAATGAGTCAGTTTCTAATATGATGATCAATCATGATTCACACAATATATCAGACCCTCTATCATTGCTCTTTCCTCAACGACAACATTAGAAATCTGCCTCAATTCCTTTCATTATGCATATTTCAAATCTCCATGTCAATCTCTCACACAAAAACCATAAGAACTAGGACCAGGATTCCCCTTAGATGCTCCATCGATGTTACAGTTATACCATCTCTCAAAAAGAAACTTCTATTAGACTGTCTTAGTGATCAATATAGGTTTATATCCTTCTGGAAAAACAACCAGTTCAGGCCATAGAAGAGGTATGTTTAAAGCCAGGAATATCTGCCCCTTGTTAAATAGTACATGTTTCTATTGATCTCATGAATAACTATTGAAACTCACAGGTCCTCCATGTTTAATAGTGTTTATTCTCTTCCACAACTCACAAGTCATCATAGCAGGTACATCATAAAGGATAGGTTAAAATTTTCAGCACATTCAATCTTCCACTAAGGTTTGATAACTTGGGTGGATCTGAATGAGATTTATTTGTACTCCAACAACCTGCTTAAACACTTTTCACATATCTGAAGCAAATTTACATGTTAAGAAAAGATGCTGCATAGTCTCCTGTTGTGGAATGGTACAACAATAACATCTTGATACAATGGGTATACTTATTGTCACGTTCCGAACCATGGCCTGGGCGTAACACGGCACTCGGTGCCTTACTGCATGTGACTGAGCGAACCATATGGCTTGCTAAATTAACATGGGACATGTACTAATGCGGAATACACTTTAAAACATGAGTAGTCTGAATAACATGAGTCATCATAATACTAATGAAAATACTGTTTAAACATGATGCGGAAATAGTCTGAAAATATAATTAGTACTGAGCCAATACTAGCTATATGACTTTGAACATCTGACATGGATAACTGAGCTAGTCTAGTGTATGAAATCTTTGACATGAGTCTGACTGCTAAATTGTTCACCGGGACAAGGCCCCCGGCATACCTTAACTGCATAATTGGCAATAAATAAATAAAGATAAAACCTCGAATAAGATGAGGCTCATCAATAGCTGATACGTGCAAAGTCCTAACAAGCTAATCCGTCGTCCTGTAAATATGCATCGTGAAATGCAGGCCCCCAGATAAATAAAAAGGGACGTCAGTACATTCGAATTGTATTGGTATGTAAACCAACTGAATGAAATAAGCATGACAAATGAAATGATAGAATTGAAACTGAAACTATATTTGTTAGCTGAACATGAACATTAGTATCATCTGTCATGAATATATATATATATATATATATATATATATAACATGATTAAAACATTTCGAGTGGGAGAGCCTTAATATAACCGGCATGTAACCACCACGTGAGCACGTGGCATCTGATCTCTGCCCGATCAGCTAAGACATCCTATACCTTGTTGGGGTACAAGACATGAACATAAACATGAATGTATCTAATAACCCGCTATGGGTAAACATGAAGGAATCGTCCTGAATGGGTGGAGCGATCCTTATCCTTGTTGACACCCAATTTCGTCCCTCCATTATTCCAATTTATTTCCTTAGGTTTTCTAGATTTATTAACGAGCTAAACACTTTATTTTCACTATTATTTTCTATTTCTATTACTATTAATATCGTTACTTTCGTTTTCATTATTTTTTACTATTCTACTATCAACATTACTAGTGTTACTTTATCATAAATTTTAAATGATTCGTCATCGTTTCATTTTAGGATTTGTACTCGTTAAATTAATTTTACTTTATTAAATCCTTTACTTTCTACATACTAATTATTATTTGTCTTCACATAATATATATTGTACTAGTTGTTAAATTAGAAGCCCAAAAATATTTTAAATAAATAAAGATGGACCCATATTTTCGGACCAACATTTGAGCCCAAACCAGCCCACTACCCCTTTTAAAATCCACAGCCCATTATTTCCTACCCTGCCAGCCCAAAATAGGTCAGCCCACACCCGCTATTTCACCCGACCCGACTGGCCCACTTATCCTTAAAACCTTCATCCGGTTGAAGACAAACAAAACCTAATCCCCTTCAAACCGCCGCACCTCTCGTCTCTCCTACCTTCTCTCATCCCCATTTTAGCAAACCCTAAGCCCCATTTCACCGTGAATAGCTTTGTCCTTCCATTTTCACACAAAGAAATTTGTCCCTACGTCTGCTTAATCTGCGCACCCTGTCGACGGCAGAGGAGAGTTTCCCTTTTTTTTTTTTGCTTCAAGACGCAGTAATCTCCAAAATCAGAGAAACGTTTAGCCTTTTTTTGAATAAAATCCGAATCAAAAGACGTAAAAGGATTTCAACGTTCGAATTATCACGGGTTTGACTCGATTTTGAATATTTCGATCCCAAATTCCCGCTCACTCGAACCCTAACCCCAGCATGCATTTCATATAAATACACCCCTTACGAGACATTTTTGGAACCACCGATACTTTACTACACCCAACATTTTCTATTTTTCACCACTATAAATCTTGGATTTGTTTCAAATTCCTTTCTGTTTCGAGCTTAGTCATTACTTGCGTTTTTATTCGGAAAATCGAACCAAATTTCTTTTTTAAAAAGTGTATTATGTTCTATCGGGATTTTAATTTGAAAAGATTTTCGAGTTTGGGATTCGTCGTGTTCGAGTGTAGATCGGAGACCCGACGCCCCATTCACTGCACCTACAAGAGGTCGGTAAACCTTTCTCCTTCTCTTTATTTTTAGTATTTTGTGTGTTTAGCTTAATTTGTGTTCGTGTGTTAGTTTAGCTTATCCTGTGGTATTATGTATTCATGTGTTCATTTAGTATAATTTTTGTTCTTGTTTAATGTTGTGTGCTAGCATGTTAGTGTAATCGAAGGTGTTTGCTGGTAATAGTAATGGTTACGCATGTCAGTTTGATTGGATTTGTTTAGATCTGTTAGTTGTGTGATATGCTATCTTGGGAAATTTGTGTCTATGGCAATAAATTCAACTTGTCTAGCATGCTCGTGTTAGTTTTAATGTATATTATTAAGTATTTGATTAGGCCAGCTTTAAACTGAACATGTATTTGCTTGACTCCTACTATTTCCAGTTTTAAAACTTATGCGAGCAATGGCCTGCCTTCTCCGCTCGAAAATTAATTCGAAACATAGGTTAGGATGTTTTATCAGTTAAATGCTTGCTTAACGATTTAAAGGATTACTCTTATGACCAAGACTTATTAAAATACAGCTAAAGAAAAATAGTAAAGATTTCCAGTTCACTCCTCTTTCAATGTTTACAGAGAATGGCTGTTGTCCTTGGTCTACATGGAATAACCAATCGTTTTTTAAGTGTAATCTCAAATGATTCTACTTATAGTTTATTTGTCTTTTCAATGTGTTTAACATACTAAAAGGATTAGCAATTTCCATCTCTTAGGATCTGTTTTATCCAGAAGTAATTATATGGTTAAGCTCATTTTGAAACGATTACAATTTGGCTTGACTAATCATTGTGTCTTGTTGGCTGTTGATCCGTTACGATGTTGTCTCAAACCCATTTTAAGGTCATATCTCTCTGTTAACTGAAAACATGCTTGATGTTTCCTTTTTTTTTTCTCCCTCTCTGGGAACTGGCTGAAAATTTAAAACATCAAATGTTACATGTTTTCCTTTCTCTGCAGTTGTAAAATTCACTAGACATTTGTTTGAATTTCAAAATTTTTAAGGATATCAACTCCTATCTTAAAACATGAGTTTCTCGTTAGGGTATTCCGTTTCTATTTTAAGTTGGATATAAGAGTTGGAAACAGATAATTAAGTACCAAGTGTTTTCTTTCTTGTTTAGAAGAATTCTTCAGATCCATTATAGTGTAGGCTGATTCTGTTTGGTTTCATACGCAACTGTATATATGATTTCTGGAGTTTAAATACCTTAGTATGATTTTCCCTTTGTTTGCTTCTGTTTGGTATAGTTGGCTTTCGTAGAGTGTTAACAGCGGGTATGTTCGAGTTATTTGGCTTCCTACACATTTGTATGTACATAAGTTGGCATATTTAGCATATAAGGGCATACTGCCTTGTTAGTAAAGATGGTTGATTGAATTTTGGGCTCTGTTTTGTATTGCTTAGCAATTGGGCCGTTGGGCTTGCTCGTTAAAAGCATATGTGCAGCTTTGTTTGTTGTGTCTCGCCCCATTTTCTTTCCTTTGTGGATATCTAATTCGAACATGGGCCTGCTATGTTTGTCTAACTTCTTTCTTATTACTTGTTTAGAAGTCATTAATATATTAGTCACGGGCAGTCCCCTGTTTTAGTTAAAAGCTATTGGCCTGTTTTGAATTTGCATCATATTTGTTTTGCTTTATTTATGGGTTATACGCTAATCCTTTTCTTTCGTTTTTATGCATGACCTCCGCTTACGAGTTCGAGGGACTCGTCATCTCCCGCATTCGGTGTTGGGCCAAGGCCCAACGGAATTTTCCTCTCGAGTCAGCCCACCCGCGACAAAAAAAAAAAAACTTTCTAGGCCAAAGCTCAATAACAAAACAGGCTGCAGCAGTAGTCCTAAGAATGGACTGATCCATTTGCTCTCCTTCCTCTCTATCTTATTGTCGTTGTGTGTTTTTGATTTACTTTGTATGATTAACACTTTAATTTTGCCTCTTAGCTTATACGAATTACAGGGAATTAATATGGGTAGTTGTAGAAACAATAGGTAGTCATGTTAAGGGAAAACAATTAGTTAATTCCACCGGTTTTGTTCTTTTTATTTATTTATTTATTTTATTTTATCTATTTCTAAAATTGTTTATAGTACTTATAGTATTCACTTTTATCAAAACAATTGATCTTCAAGGACGTGTAGCTGTGAACATCTATTTTGAATTAAGAAAGTACGTTTTATTCTTACTATCTTAGAAAATTTTGAAACATTACTAAGACGTAAGTGTGAACTCAAGTATACTTTATAAATAACTCTTCAAGTTTAAATCAATCACGTGCATTTTTTAGCTAGGCATAGTTAATAAATATAATAAAAAAGGAGAAGGAAAATCCCATCTTGTCGGTTCTCTTAAAACAAAAATCAGTTAATGCCTCCCCTTTTGAGTTATTTTTCAAATATTTATAAAACATTGAACCATAGGGTGCTTTTGTTTTCAGTTTACTTATAACCAAACTCTTTTATGCAAATTATTATTTTTCTACAAGCCCCCATTCTAAAATAGCATTCTTACATGTCTATCTATAACTTTAGCAATACTTACAAAGCTATTTTCTTTTCTATAATATTATACTTACACTTAGCCTAATTAATTGTAAGTCCGGTCGGTTAACCATTGTTAATGGGTCTTAAAGGATGCCTAATACCTTCCTTTTAGACTAATTGAACCCTTACCTAGATCTTTTTGGTTTCGTAGACTTTAAAATAAAATCAACTTTAGATAATTACTTTAATTAACCTTAGGTGCCCTAATTCACCATAAATAATTAGGTGGCGACTCCTTGACTTTAATTAACCCCGGAATTATCGGGATGTTGTAAACTATTTTGACTCCGGTTAAAATAGGGTATAACAGCTTGGCCGGACTCACTTAGGTTCTAACCATAACAAACTTAGTTTAAATAGGCTTTGTGTGCTTATTTTAATTACTTTATTTGTTGTTAACTGTTTTTACATGCTATTAATTGTTTGTTTGATATAAACTGTTTACGTGTTACTGCTTTGATAAACTGTCATCCCGTATCATTTTCCTCCACTCCTAGAAAATTCACACAAATTCATACACTTAAAGCGGTTTCGCGGTTCGCGGCCTGTTACATCCCGTATTTTGTACATTGGGATATTTTAAGCTAATCGCGACAAGTCAAGGACAAGACTATTTTGGGATACGAGGTAGAGACTTTCAACTTCCGATTTTGTTTCGATGCACAAGTGCTTATAAATTTTATTTGGTATAGAAATATTATTGGAGATTAGGGATTAATTAACCATGATTAGATTATTAAGTGGGGATTAGTGATTAACTAATATTAATCAAGTCATTAGTGCATTAAGTGGGCCCCACACATGTGGCAAAATCCGATTGGTCCTTGGATGTCAATGGGACACAGTCAAGGGCTGGACATGTGTCACCAATATGAGTTGCATATATAATGAAATTTGATGACTAAGGATTCATTTCTTCATCTTCAACAAAATAGAAAACATAGAGATAGTGAGAGAAGGCATTCGGCCATGGTTGAGCAAAAATTGAAGCTCAATTGTTGATAAAAAAAAAATAGATTTTCAGCCATTTCAACCCTTTGGAAGGTGTATAACAACGTGGGATTGATCCTAGATAGCAAGAACAAGTATTAAATTCAAGGCACAAATTCTAGTCAAGTTGAGAAGTCAAGTGTTTAAGGTAAGGTTTAACCTTCTTTTGCATATATTAAGGGTGGTTTGAACGTGTTGTAGTGTGTAGAAATGAATGAAATTCATGGAACTATGTGTGATGGTGTTGAGGCCGTGTAGGGGCTGTTTGTACATGAAAGGGTGAATTGCTTTTGCTTGGTATTTTGGTTGTTGTTGTTATGGATTGTATGGTGAGAATGAAGGCTTAATGGTTCAAGTTGGAGTTGTAATTGTTTGTGGGTTGTTGTAGAAGCTAATATGATGTTAATATATTTTCTTGCATTTATATGAATAATATTGTAACGTGTGGATTGTTGGCATAGTTCATGAAATTGGAAGAAAAGAATGTGTTGTTGTTATTCTTGTCGAACTTGGAAGATTATACGTTGTATTACGTGTTAGTTGGGCTGTTTTGGGGTGTTGTACGGGCTGTTCGGAGTGTCCTCGAGCCATGTTTGAATAGTCTCGGGTTGATACTTGAATGTATGATTAGTGATGTTGGCTTGGTTGTGTGTAGTTGGTTTGGATATAAGCGAAACGTCGTCTAATTGTCTAGAAAGGAGTTACTAACATTAGAATGCGTTTTGAATCTCTTCGTAGTTTAATCCTAGTTCTTGACGTCTTAATATAGGTTGAGATACTATTGGGCAGCGTATACGTGTTGTGTTGCGAGTAAACGCTAAAGGTATGTAAAGCCCATCCCTTCTTTCTTTTGGCATGTTCTCGATGTAAGTATGACACGATATGAGCTTTGGGGTAACTCTATTCATAAGTTCCGAGCATGTTTTATGATTCTTATTCACTTCTTGATATTAGAATTCTTAGAATAGTCGAGCTACTGCCCTCGAGTCTTCTATGTGATTGGGTAGTAAACGATGCATAAAAGTTCCTATTCCTGAAAGATTCTATAATGATATTCAAAGAATATGTAATATGACTATCGTTTGTTACTCGAGCGTTGATTTGTCTACTTATCTATTGAGTCTTAAGAAATGATTTATATGCGTATGGTTGCTTACTACTCTGCTCGTGCTTACCGTTGTTATATCTTTCACTGAGTCCCGGGCCAGGACATGTTTTCGTGCACAGTTTCACTGCATTATTCACCGAGTCCCTCATTAGAGGGCCGGGACACGTTATATATATATATATATATATATATATATATATATATATATATATATATATATATGATATGATGATATGTTATGGCGGCCAGGAGGGCATATGATGACTTTATTCACTGACTCCCTCACTAGTGGGCCGGGACACGTTATATATATGATATATGATATTGATATGCATGACTTTCATTTCATGAGGCAAGTGTATTGATGTTTTAAAAGTCATACCTGTTTCTGGTAATCTCTGTTTCAGTTATGATCTTCTTTACTATATTTCATGCTTTATATACTCAGTACATATTCCGTACTGACCCCCTTTCTTCGGGGGCTGCGTTTCATGCCCGCAGGTACAGACGCCCGTTTTGGTGATCCGCCAGCTTAGGATACCTATTCAGCTATCTTGGAGTGCTCTCTTGTTCCGGAGCCTGGCTTGTGGTACAAATCCCTTTTGTTGTATATATGTGTCCGTCCAGGGGTACGGCGGGGCCCTGTCCCGTCATATGATACTGTCGTTACTCTTAGAGGTCTGTAGACATATGTGTGGGTCTGTATATAGTTGCTGTTTAGTTGTGTATATATGACTTATGTTTGGGGTGTACCCATTCGTAGTGGCAGCCTTGTCGGCTTGCGCATATATATGTTTTAGGATGTTGTGTGTAGTGGAGGCCTTGTCGGCTTGCGTAGATACGTATACGTATGTGTTTTGGAAGCCGTGTGTTATGGTAGCCTTGTTGGCTAGTGTATGGCTGGGACGTTCCTCCTATATTGTGACAGCCTTGCCGGCTTATGTGCGATATTATCTGTTGAAAGTTGTAACTCCTCAGTAGACAGGTTGCTATGCGACAGTTTTGAGACGACGTCCTGCCTTTTTATGTATATATAAGTTCTTTATTATGCTAGTTGTGAACAGTTATAGTTAACAGGTGTATACGAGTGTCCAGCTCGGGCAATAGTCACGGCCTACGGGGTTGGGTCGTGACACGGCCGTACACTACAAAATCACCCTTTAGTTGAATCGATCTTGTGGATTTAGTCGATCGGCGGTGCAGTCGACAGCCACGGACTTTCCCCTCCCAAGTTATCCGCTTGGGAGAACCTTGTGTCATAAGAAACCAACTCTTAGTCAACGCAGGGTAGAGCTAAACCAACACCCTTTATTAGGAGCATACATTTCATGACCTAGGAGGTTTAATACCCTTAGTGTATTAAGCCCATTAGATGACTTTACCCAAACGTCCAAGTGGGTTCACGACACCAAGTGACACAAATCATACTTGATGTGTATGTTTGAAGGATAACTGTGCCTAAATATGGACTATTTGCTTTAATTAATTAAACTTTAGGAGGGAGGGGACGACTAACGTTTCTATGACAGGTATGGATTTGCATTGGAGTACAACAAATGACGAAGATCAAGGACATCACAAACTGGAGCTAGAAATTAGACATAGGAAACTGTATTTACTTTACTTAGATTAGGAAACACTTTATGTTGTATTCATTTGATATGTAATAAATATTACATTACTTTTGTACTTTATTTCGGGAATAGAATTTGTTTAATTAATCAAAAGCAATGGGATGACGTATTATGGCAGACTTTACCCTTCAAACAAACGTTAGGCCTACCTCTGGCACAAAGAGGTCACATGCATATTAGGACGCGTTATTGTTTGATATACTCGTTTACATTTGTTTGACAACTTGCTTGACTTTATTTGATGAATTATTTGCTACATGATCATGACTTTACCTAGACATGTTAATAAGACTGACATCATTTGCACTTTATGTTTCTTTTTATTCCCAAAGAGTTGATTCGTGTTGACACTCGAGCTGGCCGACCATCCTTACCTCACAAGGTCAAAGACGTCATCGTTACCTCGACGTAATTGGGTTGTTCAAGGAAAGGAAATTATTATGTCTGATCCAGCCGCACCTATTTCAACTGGTTTGGAAAAACATCATGATTTCTAGTGATCCCCCCGAGACTTCCGAACATAGAGCTACTATTCAACATGATGAACATATTGCCTGCTTGACTCAAGAGATCGAGGACCTACGTGGAGAACTGACTCGGGTTAGGGACCATACCAATTTGTCCGTTACACTCCAAAGTCCACCTCCTGAACCCAGAACTGTCGCACCAAACCCACCTCGTTTTCCATCACTTGAATCTCCAGTCCTTGAACACTTTCCTCAAAAAATAATGCACCCACCAACAACAACTTTCCTCCAATCACCCTCGCAAATCCACCAAATCCATCATACGTCTATACTCCTCCGCAAAGTTTACCACCCACCTACACTACCTATGCTACTCCTAATCCACCACTCGTCAACCCACCAAATCAATCACTAGTCCACACTCCTTATGTCCCTTTATCCCCCAACACTAACCCACCACCTACAACTACTCCTCTAAACCCGCCAAACCAACTACCTACAAATACCACCTACAACACACCACCTCCAGTCCAAAAAACTCCCACCGTCCAAACTTATCCAACCCAGCATATACAAGGGGCCCATTTTGTCACTCCCAACGCACAATATGTTCCTCCGGTATATACAGCGGAAACACAAGCCTTCACCAACCCAGTAACGGTCAGGTTCCAGCCCGAGGTGGATCAATAGGAGGAAATGGAAAAGGAGGCAAAAGCGAGGGCGGATGATATGTTGTTAAAAGAGATCCACAGTCTCAAAGAAGCAATGAGAAACTTTCAAGTTGCTAGGGGAAGTAAGAGTGTAGAATACGAAGACCTGTGTGTCCAGCCTGACGTCGATTTGCCCGTAGGCTACCAGCCGCCAAAATTTGATACATTCAATGGGACAGGCGACCCTCATACACACTTAAGGGCTTATTGTGATAAACTGGTCGGAGTAGGTAGAGACCAAAATATCAGGATGAAGCTATTCATAAGAAGCTTATCTGGTGAAGCTCTCACTTGGTATACACAACAGGACGTCCGTAAATGGCGTGGTTGGAGTGATATGGCACAAGACTTTATGGACAGATTCAATTTTAATACCGATATCACACCGGACAGAGTCTACATGACTAAGTTAACTAAGAAGTCAATTGAAACGTTCCGTGAGTATGCATTGCACTGGAGGTCAGAAGTAGCCAGGGTTCAACCCCCGATGAGTAATAGAGAAATGACCGCTACCTTCATTGAATGCCAAGCTGGCATATACTATGAGAAAATGATAGGAATGATGAGACAAAAATTCACAGAAGTTATCCGAATGGGAGAAGCCCTAGAAGAAGGAATCAAATCCGGAAAAATTCAGGATCTTACGGCTTTGCAAGCTGTAAACAAAGCCATTCAATCTGGTTCTATCAGCGGGACCCAAAAGAAGAAAGAAGACGTAGCTGCAGTCATGAATGTCCAAGGGCATAAGCCGAGCCAAGCCGTTACATACTTTAACCATCCACAACAACCTTTCTACCCTTACCAATACGCTGAGCCCTATCAAGTTCCACTAACTCCTTACCCTGTCTACAACACCCAAGCAAACTACTACCAACCTCGAGCACCTCCCTATCAAAACCTACGTCCATATCAATCTGTTCAAGCTCCCACTTACCAAAATCGATCGCATACCACACCAAAAGCCCGTCCAAACCCTGACATCAAAAATACTCGTAATTACACTTGGTTCGCTGAACCCTTGGCTCAATTGTTCGAAAGACTGAAAGCTGCAGGCGTGGTACAACCAATTGAAGGGAAAATTCCTGATCCTATTCCAAGATGGTTTGATGGTTCCAAGCGCTGTGCATACCATTCTGGAGTGGCTGGGCACGACACTGAAGATTTATATGGGCTTAAAAACAAAATCGAAGCCTTGATTAAGGAAGAAACGATCCAACTTACTGGAACTCGACCCAATGTGGACAACAACCCTCTACCTACTCATGAAAACGCCAATGTGAACATGATCACTGTTGAGGAAGTTGGAGATGTGAAAGAAGCCATCATGCCATCAACCTTTGTCGCTCCCATGGGAACAATCCAAAAACAAGCACCAATAAAGATTGCTACTACAACTACTCACAACACCATGACATCGCCCATCTGGGGTGTCGAACCAGGAGAAACTCTCAAGAATTGGACTTGTACTCCGTCACTGGTTCGCCGGGAGTCTTGGTAGATTGAACTGTAGTGAACTTTTTTTGACATAGCACGATTTTAAAATTGAGGCTTAAATCGTGCCCCAAAGCTTTTGTTGCTTTGCCTCATCTTTTGAGAGCTTAAATTGCACAATCTATGAATGCATTTCTGATTTTCCTTAACTGTCTGTTATTTGTTATTTTCTATTTTACTTTAGTATACAAATTATCAAATCTGCCAATTTCATGATTGTGACATAAAATGAACGAATGAACCAAGTACACCTCGAGAGAATAATAAAGAAATTAGAGGATAAGACAAGATTCCATTTGGAAGAAACGAAATAGCCGATAGGTGATGACATAAGCCTGAAAGCTAGCAATTCAAGAAGAAAACAAAGGACGACATTAAGTTAGACAGCCTAGTTTGCAACCTTTCCTTTAACAATCAATACAAACTATGCTGACCTAATTTCCGTGGTGGGATACGTAGGCAGCCCACATAGGGTTCGGTTGCATTATAACAGAAATTCAAAAATCTTTATGTAAGGAGAACAACGTATGGCCTGATTCCCTCAGCGGGATACGTAGGCTATCGACGTACGGCTCAGTCACATTTAGGTAAAAAATCCAACAAACCTTTTACCATTTACATAACAGAACTGCGCTGACCTGATTCCCGTGGGGGGATACATAGGCAATCCACATCGGTTTCGGTCCCTTTATTAAATTCTCAAACCATTTTTATGAACCTTCCGAACTACTTTCTGACCTGATTCCCTTGACGGGATACATAGGCAACCTATATAAGGTTTGGTCACACCACAACATAAGTTTAGTACACCCTTCTGCGTCTAAAACTGGGGCATATCTTGAAAGATTAGACAAGAGCAGAGTTAGACATTGACAAGATTAAGGCTATCAGACAGGAAGTATTTTAGACAAATGACCTTTCAATTGTTTCAGAAGTGTCACAATCTGAAGTTGGCAGAAATATTTTACAACTTACATACATATATTTACATATATATCTTTCCTTATATACATATACTTACATATACATTTTTCAAATGACACACTTTCTTTCAATTGTTTCGCTACTATTCATCTACCGAGGCTTGAACGAAGATCACAAGATCGAAACAAACAAGACGAATGGAGCGTCAACAACGTCAAGCTTCGAGTCAACACGAATCAACTTCCCCCTCCCAAACTAAGAATTTTTCTTTGAGTGCAGGAACTTAAACACCGCGAGACCAACAGTCAAGTCTACCAATCATGGCCGAAAAGCATCATTTGACTCATTATGACCTTGCCTTAAAAGCCAAACGGCTTTATTTCCAACTTTATCTTTAATTTCATTTTTATCGCAATAACTTTATGACTTTATTAACAAATACACCTGTTTTGAAGGTTGTCGAGATCGAAGGCGAATTAAATCGGGATTACGTGTTATTAATCAGGCTGTCACGATACTATCAACATCATAAGCCAAACGGCTATTCTATCACTTTACTCCATACTTTATCAATTACTTTATCATATACTTTACCAACTTTAACGACTTTATCCTGAACTTTACAGGAATCAACATTAAGTCTCCGAAGACAACTGGAGGCATCATTTGGCTATTCAGCCTCTTTCGCATTAGCCAAACGGCTACACCATCACTTTACTTTACCGATTACTTTATCATTTACTTTACCAACTTTAACGACTTTACCCTGAACTTTACAGGGATTATCATTAAGTCTCCGAAGACAACTGGGGGCATCATTCGACTATACAGCCTCGAATTATCATTAAGCCTCCGAAGACAACCGGAGACATCATCCACTTTACGACTTTACCCTGAACTTTACAGGAATCTTCATTAAATCTCCGAAGACAACCGCAGATATCATATGGCTATACAGGCTCATTTTCATAAGCCAGACGGCTACACTCTTATTTCACTTTCTACTTCATCAATTATCTTATCATCCACTTTAATAACTTTACCTTAATTTCACAGATATCATCGAGCCCCCGAAATAACCGGAGACACCGCTGGGCTGTACGGCTCATCGGCATATCATTTACCATCAAGTCCCCGAAGACAACCAGAGACATTATATGGCTATACATCCTCATCTACACAAGCCAAACGGCTACACTTTTACTTTACTCTCTATTTTATTACTTTACTTTATCATCCACTTTACCTACTTTAATGACTTTACCTTAAATTCCACAGACATGATTTATCATCAAGTCCCGGAAGACAGCCGGAGGCCTTATTACTATCATTAAATTCTCCAAATACAACTGGAGATATTATTACATCTTCAGCATAAACATCACGCATTCATTCAAGTCCCTGAAGACAATCAGAGACAACATTTGGACACACGACCTCACTATAAGCCACACGGCTTCATCTTCATTCTCACACTTATATTTATTATCATTTTACATTCTTTATAAGATTTACATTTTCAACTTTACCCCAGACTTTATTACTGATTTTGACATAAATTTCAGTTTTTGACAGAAAGTACGACCCACGTACAGAGACACAGCACAACGTGGAACTTTATCTTACGCAGTGAACTGGGGCAAACATGTTGAAGAGGATTATCAAACTCACAAGCAAAGGTCACGGATCTACTCTCGAACCCGACTCCGCCTACGTCCACAAACCTGTGATGCGTAGGTTATCCAAAATTTCCTTTCATATCCACCGTTTAAACTCTACTTAATCAACTCTTTTCCCAATCTTGTAAGCCTTTTCTATATCCAGTCTCACCATAATTCAACACTGGGGCAAAAAGCGTAGCGTCAGTATCGATCCACTCCTTTCGAACTACATGCATCTTTATTCTCACGAAACCCAAGATATATAGGCAATTCGAAACGAGTTCGGCCATAATTCTTTCTGCCCCCATAATATTTTCCACCAAGTCTCCTTACCCATATTTTTCTCAAGTTCTTCCAAGTCATATTTGTTGGTCGGAACAAAATTGGCTACTACATCAACTTCTTCGCCCGAAAACTCTAACATCATCTCCGGTCGAAGAGGGGCATCTGTTGACACCCAATTTCGTCCCTCCATTATTCCAATTTATTTCCTTGGGTTTTCTAGATTTATTAACGAGATAAACACTTTATTTTCTATTTCTACTACTATTAATATCGTTACTTTCGTTTTCATTATTTTTTACTATTCTACTATCAACATTACTAGTGTTACTTTATCATAAATTTTAAATGGTTCGTCATCGTTTCATTTTAGGATTTGTACTCGTTAAATTAATTTTACTTTATTAAATCCTTTACTTTCTACATACTAATTATTATTTGTCTTCACATAATATATATTGTACTAGTTGTTAAATTAGAAGCCCAAGAATATTTTAAATAAAGAAAGAAGGACCCATATTTTCGGACCAACATTTGAGCCCAAACCAGCCCACTACCCCTTTTAAAATCCGCAGCCCATTATTTCCTACCCGGCCAGCCCAAAATAGATCAGCCCACACCCGTTATTTCACCCGACCCGACCGGCCCACTTATCCTTAAAACCTTCATCCGGTTGAAGACAAACAAAACCTAATCCCCTTCAAACCGCCGCACCTCTCGTCTCTCCTACCTTCTCTCATCCCCATTTTAGCAAACCCTAAGCCCCCTTGCACCGTGAACAACTTTGTCCTTCCATTTCCACGCAAAGAAATTTGTCCCTACGTCTGCTTAATCTGCGTACCCTGTCGACGACAGAGGAGAGTTTCCCTTTTTTTTTGCTTCAAGACGCAGTAATCTCCAAATTCAGAGAAAAGTTTAGCCTTTTTTTGAATAAAATCCGAATCAAAAGACGTGAAAGGATTTCAACGTTCGGATTATCACGGGTTTGACTCGATTTTGAATATTTCGATCCCAAATTCCCGTTCACTCGAACCCTAACCCCAGCATGCATTTCATATAAATACACCACTTACGAGACGTTTTTGGAACCACCGATACTTTACTACACCCAACATTTTCTATTTTTCATCACTACTCTAAATCTTGGATTTGTTTCAAATTCCGTTCTGTTTCGGGCTTAGTCATTACTTGCGTTTTTATTCGAAAAATCAAATCAAATTTCGTTTTTGAAAAAGAGTATTCTGTTCTATCGGGATTTTAATTCGAAAAGATTTTCGACTTTGGGATTCGTCGTGTTCGAGTGTAGATGGGAGACCCGACGGCCCATTCACTGCCCCTACAAGAGGTCGGTAAACCTTTCTCCTTCTTTTTATTTTTAGTATTTTGCGTGTTTAGCTTAATTTGTGTTCGTGTGTTAGTTTAGCTTATCCTGTGGTATTATGTATTCATGTGTTTATTTAGTATAATTTTTGTTCTTGTTTAATGTTGTGTGCTAGCATGTTAGTGTAATCGAAGGTGTTTGCTGGTAATAGTAATGGTTACGCATGTCAGTTTGATTGGATTTGTTTAGATCTGTTAGTTGTGTGATATGCTATCTTGGGAAATTTGTGTCTATGGCAATAAATTCAGCTTGTCTAGCATGCTCGTGTTAGTTTTAATGTATATTGTTAAGTATTTGATTAGGCCTGCTTTAAACTGAACATGTATTTGCTTGACTCCTACTATTTCCAGTTTTAAAACTTATGCGAGCAATGGCCTGCCTTCTCCGTTCGAAAATTAATTCGAAACATAGGTTAGGATGTTTTATCAGTTAAATGCTGGCTTACTGATTTAAGGGATTACTCTTCTAACCAAGACTTATTAAAATACAGCTAAAGAAAAATAGTAAAGATTCCAGTTCACTCCTCTTTCAATGTTTACAGAGAATGGCTGATGTCCTTGGTCTACATGGAATAACCGATCATTTTTTAAGTGTAATCTCAAATGATTCTACTTATAGTTTATTTGTCTTCTCAATGTGTTTAACTTACTAAAAGGATTGGCAATTGCCATCTCTAAGGATCTGTTTTATCCAGAAGTAATTATATGGTTAAGCTCATTTTGAAACGATTACAATTTGGCTTGACTAATCATGGTGTCTTGTTGGCTGCTGATCCTTTACGATGTTGTCTCAAACCCATTTTAAGCTCAGATCTCTCTGTTAACTGAAAATATGCTTGATGTTTACTTTTTTTTTTCTCCCTCTCTGAGAACTGGCTGAAAATTTAAAACATTAAATGTTACATGTTTTCCTTTCTCTGCAGTTGTAAAATTCACTGGACATTTGTTTGAATTTCAAAATTTTTAAGGATATCGACTCCTATCTTAAAACATGAGTTTCTCGTTAGGGTATTCCGTTTCTGTTTTAAGTTGGATATAAGAGTTGGAAACAGATAATTAAGTACCAAGTGTTTTCTTTCTTGTTTAGAAGAATTCTTCAGATCCGTTATAGTGTAGGGTGATTCTGTTTGGTTTCATACGCAACTGTATATATGATTTCTGGAGTTTAAATACCTTGGTATGATTTTCCCTTTGTTTGCTTCTGTTTGGTATAGTTGGCTTTCGTAGAGTGTTAACAGCGGGTATGTTCGAGTTATTTGGCTTCATACACATTTGAATGTACATAAGTTGGCATATTTAGCATATAAGGGCATACTGCCTTGTTAGTAAAGATGGTTGATTGAATTTTGGGCTCTGTTTTGTATTGCTTAGCAATTGGGCCGTTGGGCTTGCTCGTTAAAAGCATATGTGCAGCTTTGTTTGTTGTGTCTCGCCCCATTTTCTTTCCTTTGTGGATATCTAATTCGAACATGGGCCTGCTATGATTGTCTAACTTCTTTCTTATTACTTGTTTAGAAGTCATTAATATATTAGTCACGGGCTGTCCCCTGTTTTAGTTAAAAGCTATTGGCCTATTTTGAATTTGCATCATATTTGTTTAGCTTTATTTATGGGTTATACGCTAATCCTTTTCTTTCGTTTTTATGCATGACCTCCGCGTACGAGTTCGAGGGATTCGTCATCTCCCGCATTCGGTGTTGGGTCAAGGCCCAACGAAATTTTCCTCTCGAGTCAGCCCACCCGCGACAAAATAAAAAAAAAAAAAGACTTTCTGGGCCAAAGCTCAATAACAAAACAGGCTGCAGCAGTAGTCCTAAGAATGGACTGATCCATTTGCTCTCCTTCCTCTATATCTTATTGTCGTTGTGTGTTTTTGATTTACTTTGTATGATTAACACTTTATTTTTGCCTCTTAGCTTATACGAATTATAGGGAATTAATATGGGTAGTTGTAGAAACAATAGGTAGTCATCTTAAGGAAAAAACTATTAGTTAATTCCACCGGTTTTGTTCTTTTTATTTTTTTATTTTTTTTTATTTTATCTATTTCTAAAATTGTTTATAGTACTTATAGTATTCACTTTTATCAAAACAATTGATCTTCAAGGATGTGAAGCCGTGAACATCTGTTTTGAATTAAGAAAGTACGTTTTAGTCTTACTATCTTAGAAAATTTGAAACATTACTAAGACGTAAGTATGAACTCAAGTATACTTTATAAAAAACTCTTCAAGTTTAAATCAATCACGTGCATTTTTAGCTAGGCATAGTTAATAAATATAATAAAAAAGGAGAAGGAAAATCTCATCTTGTCGGTACTCTTAAAACAAAAATCAGTTAATGCCTCCCCTTTTGAGTTATTTTTCAAATATTTATAAAACATTGAACCATAGGGTTCTTTTGTTTTCAGTTTACTTATAACCAAACTCTTTTATGTAAAATTATTATTTTCTACAAGCCCCCATTCTAAAATAGCATTCTTACATGTCTATCTATAACTTTAGCAATTCTTACAAAGCTATTTTCTTTTCTATAATATTATACTTACACTTAGCCTAATTAATTGTAAATCTGGTCGGTTAACCATTGTTAATGGGTCTTAAAGGATGCCTAATACCTTCCCTTTAGACTAATTGAACCCTTACCTAGATCTTTTTGGTTTCGTAGACTTTAAAATAAAATCAACTTTAGATAATTACTTTAATTAACCTTAGGTGCCCTAATTAACCATAAATAATTAGGTGGCGACTCCTTGACTTTAATTAACCCCGGAATTACTGGGATGTTGTAAACTATTTTGACTCCGGTTAAAATAGCGTATAACAATCCTACGCTGGCATATGTAGTTTTAGGCTGTCTGAGCCTTCTCGGTAATCTTTGCAACTCCCAAAACATGAACATGAATATAATTGGCTTAGTAGCCCATGAATTATATAAGCACGGTTGTAAACATGATTCTTGATTGTATTGTAACACGAAGATAGGTATATAGTATAAATTGTATGAAAATATGAAAGCATGTAGAAGTTCATGAAAATAAATATAAAAGTTCATATCTTGCATTTAAGAACCCATGAAATGCAAAGTATGGGTTTTCATGGATTACAGACAAGTTCTCAATAACCAAAATGGAATATCAAGAACACAATAACGAATTAATAATACAACATCATATATCATGGTACATGTACTTAAGGTTATCATGAACATGGTTGAAAACCCTAGTTTTGGTGAAATTTCTTATAATTATGGAAGAGCGCGACGTGGGGAAGAACAATGATGTTTCGACACGTAGATAGAAACCCTACATACCTGTTAATGCTCCAAAACTTGTAACTAATGGTCTGAACTTGAGAAGAATCCCAAAAGCCTTAATCTTGAATTGTGTGATGGGTTATCTTGAAAACCCTAGGTTAGGAACAATGGATTCTTGTTTAGAAGTCATGAACACATGTTAGAATTAACTTGAAAGACTTGGAATAGGCTTACCTTAGAGTATCTTGATGGTGGGAGAAGAAGACTTTGTTCTAGGGCTTGGAGAGAATGAAAAATAAGAAAAAGAACTCAAGTCTCGTATTTATACTTTTGCTGAGTCGGGCAAATGTACGGCCAACTTGTACGCCCGTACAATATTGTACGTCCCGTACAATCTGGGCGTACCTCATGTTGCAAATTCCAGAAACCATGATTTTTAGTCTGTGAGGTACGACTTGAAAAGTAAGGACCGTACTTCAAAGTACGGTCCATACTTAGAAGTACGACCTGTAAAACTTGCCCTTACCTGGAGTGTCAAATTCTAGTGGTTCTGTTTTCTCCCTGGTGAGGTACGTCCTATAAGTATGGCCCGTACAAATGACGTAGAATGTCATGTTAACGATTTAAGGCCAATTTTTCAATCCCAACACTTCCCGTCTTGATTTCTAGGTCTCTAAATCATGAACGTAGCTTAGTTAGAAGGTATGAGGTGTTACACTTGTCCTCATTAATGTGTCATCAGTAGGTAGGATAACTTTCCATAATCTCCATAGAAAGAAGGATATTCTAAAAGGCATCCCCTTAATCCACAACTTTTTAAAATCAGTTTTTTTTTCCTACTGTCCCTGTCTCACAATGTTCCATGCACTATTTACAAAAAACTTTCTTGTATTGGTAGGCATCCACCAAGGCTTGTCCCAATTACCTTCCAGTTCTCCTATATGAATTTCTAATTTGATGTGCTCCCCTATGTCAGTTGAGAAAGATTCATTAAGTAATTGATCTTTCCAACATCCTCCATCTGGAAAGATTGATCAAGCAATTGATCTTTCCAACATCCTCCGTCTATGAGATCTGCCACATCTTCGAGATCTTCATTTAAGGGATAATCAATAGGAGCCACATAGTGCAAAGCACCCAATTTGGTCCAATTTTCATACCAACTATTGAAGGTTCCCCTTTGATTTGCCACCAGATTTCATGCTCCATTGCTTTCCTTGTAGTATCTTCTTTCTCACTTGAGTTCCACCTTTCCATCGTACACCTAGCTTTTATGCATTTATTTTTTTCAATTATCAAATATGCATACAGTTGAAAAAATGATACTCATATAAAAAACTTGACGACTCTTTAATAAATAATAGTATCATATAAAACAAGCTAAATATAGGTGTTTTGTCAAAAATAGAAATATTTATAATATTTACATTATGCATTGGTGAAAATAAGTAGCTGCATTTCTATTGATAAGAAGAAATTAACACTAATGGTTTTAAAAAACAGTAAGGAGGACAAAAATGGAAAAACAATTCACCCACACTTAATGCTTGGATCAATTTTAAGTAGCTCGAGGAACTAACATTTAATTATTAAAATTTTAACTCAAGTAACAACTAAAACTAAAACTAAAACTAAAACCAAAATTCGAAATAAAGATTGAGCTAAAGTTGGAGTTTGCTTTTAGAAGATAGCTTCGATAAAAAAGAGAGAGAGTTAAAAGCGTTATGTGAATGGAACAATACATCGACAATATTGAATTGCTTAAAAGTTAGGTTTATGTGTGATGTAAGCTTAACTGTAAATCTGTAATCCAGTTAACAAATGTTCATTTAAAATCTTTTACCAACACTGTAACACATATCATGCCGCTTACTTGTCTAGTTCACACTACATGATTGCAACTTGCAAGTAAGTGACATTTATTATCTTGGGTATACACGAAACACGAGTAAATTTTTACTTAAACATCAACATTGATATTAAATTAAACACACATCAAAAACTTTTTTTTTTATTATAGGATTTGAATCTAACTTCTTAACTTCTAGGACTAAGTTACCTGATATAAAAACAAAATTCATTTCCATGAATATTCTAGAATCCAATTATCAATAGAGTAAACCCCTAATTTGTTTTAATTATTATTATAATGCAATATGACAGCATCATAAAATAGTTTTTCCCTTATGTCGCCACCAATGCCAGCTAACACACAAATGTTTAAAAATGGCTAAATCCTAAATGTTTCCGTCTCAAGCGCGTGCAGACATTAATGGCCACACCTGCAACGGATATTCCCATGTACAATTGAAATAAGGTCAAATTTAGTGTATAACTTAGACAGCTTTTTATACAATTTATCAATGGTGTGTTCGTCTTTTTTGTCACTTATATATAATAGAAATTTGTGTTTGACTTGCCTCAATTTTTGGGTAACAATTTATAAAATAACAATTTTGATATATATCACTCTTAATTATTATAAATTATTTAAATAATTGAAATTAATCAATCATACTTTAAAGTTGTGTAACCGCCAGTGATTTTCACTCAAGCAACCCGCCCTGCTAGATATAAAGGTTAGATTTCACCACGTCTATCTACCCAATTAGTATTATTTGACTTTAAAAAATCAAACTGACATGATTTATAATAAGGATGAAATAAGTATGAAATGATAAATGGTCTATTGATTTTTCAAATTGGAGCAAGTAAAAACAAATATCTATTTTTAATATACTGAACAGGTAAAAATGGGTAGAGGAAGTACTTGTTCATGTTTGACTTGATACATTCTTTAAAAAATAATAAAATGATATGCTTTTAAATTATAATGAATTTAATATTTTAGGAAATGCAGTAAAAAAATTATTATTGCTAATACTACTAAGAATAAATTAGAAATTAAGTGATAAACTCTATTTTAATTTGTTTAAATTGGATTAAAAAAATGGACATTTAAAAAGTAGAGCAAGGGAGTATTATAAACACATGAGTGAGCATATTCACCCACCCCCACGCCAATGGTGGTCACCGGAGACACCAACCAGCCTGGGTGGTGGTGTTAGAAACCCCCACAAGCAAAATAATTTTTTTTTAAATAGTGGAAATATGACAAGTTCTCATTCTCAAGATTCTAATCTTGTTTCAACTGTAGCACATGATAGCAACAACAATAACAATACACACTATACCTCTACTACTGATATTTGTATATAATATATATCTCTATCCCAATGGGTGTAGATACCCATTAACCCCATTTTCAAACATACCCATGTAGAAAAGAAATTCTCTCATATATGAAAGCGAGTGACCTTTTTTGATTATATTTATAGCTATAGTTAATTGGGTATTTGCTTTCTTGATTTGATGTTATTGGAATTTTGAAAAGACAAGATTCTATTCATTTTTTCTTCTTCAACCAAATAAATTAAAGCAGACAAAATTACAACTTCTTTTGGAGTATTGATTTTTGTTAAGGCTGAGGGATTTGAAGATTTTCCTGTTGTTGGCTTTAAGGTTTGTTTTACCTTTCTAACATATATGTACTGTTTTTGTTTGGTTTGGTTACTTGGGAAGACATAGAAAGAATAGAAGAAAGTAAAGCTTTTTAAGCATTTAATGCATCAAATGGTTTGGAAAGTTGAATTTGATTTGTTGGTTTGAAGTTTTACCTTATTTGGTAGTCCTTTTTAACCCCTTTTAGTTTAAAGTTTGAGTCTTTGTTGCCAGAACAGTCATTTGTTCATTCTTTTCATTTATTGTCTGATTGGTTAGAATAAGTTAGCTTGTTTGACCTTTCACCCTTGTCTCTGTAATTGAACTGTATTCTTGCCTGAAGAAGAAATGGAGACTTTTTTCATTTTATGATTCAGTTTTAAGTTTGTATGCTAAGTGCATGATTTTTGGACAAGAAATTTGAGAAAATAAAGCTTGTTTTAAATTGCTTTTTTGGGTGTGAAGCTCCTTTGATTGTTTTGTTAGACTTTGATGCTATTCTTTGGTTTGTTGAGTTTGAGTTTAAGGAAAGATCAACTCTTTTTGATTGGCTTTAGCTGTTGGATTTCCTTTTTGATGACTTCAAAACATGAACTTGTTTCCTTGACTTTTTTTCCACTCCTTTCTTGGATGGTATAATGTTATGTAACAAACAGACACCACAAAAAGGACAGGGAGTTGTTGAAATGGCCTTTTATTGGAAGTTGGTAATAAAAAAGCTACTTGAATTTGGTGTTTGTACATTCTTAATGAAACTGTCGATGCTATCGGAGAATCTGTATTCTTTTACAGCATAACTTTCACAGGTTTTTTCATTACCGGTGGTCACTTTTAAAGTCAAATCATGTTTTCTCGGTCTTGTACACCTCTTCATTCTCTGTGTGGCAGTGCTTTCCGATCAAATCCTGTCGATACCTTTGTGGAATTGTTTTTCGGTCAAATCCAGTTGATGGATCTGATGTTTGAGTAAAAGCTCTAAGATTTTTACTATCGTTGAAGCCTTCTTCATCTTCATAAGAGAATGGAACATCAGGGATACGATATTCTGGAAATCATTGAGATGTGTGGATTTGAGAATTATGTGGGAAAATAACCATTGCCCAGAATGTGTATTTGAGGATATATGTTGCATATTTAGCTTTTGCAATGGCAATTTACTCAAAATCTATGTTGCATATTTAGCTTTTGCAAGAAGTACCAGCTAATCTAAACTAATACCATTATATGCCTATTGGATTAGATAATTTTAGTGTCAGTGTTGTAAAAGAAATTCAGTACTCCAAACATAGGTTTCGTGGATGTTGTTCCCTACAAATTTTCTGTTGCTTCTCATTTCTTGCCTCTTTCTTTATGTACCATAAAAATTAGCATATGCCACTTGCCTAATTTCTTGACAATTAATAACTGACTTGTTTCTTACTAATTGGCAGTCCAAAGACAATGAATTCTTCAACATATACTCAATTTGTTGCCTCTAAAAGGATGGGTATATGTGACCCAATCCATCAAATTGGCATGTGGGGAGATTTCAAAGATAGCAGCTTCCCAGATACGGGTGCGACCTTGATTTTTGACGTCGATAATTGCCTAGAAAATGAGGTGCCTATTATGGACAAAAGACTAGACAATGAGCTACAAACTTTTTACTTTCTTTTTCCCTTTGACTTTTGTTTTCACATCTTTCTTTTAGTTTTGCTAATTAACATAATTATTGTGTCTAGACAGAGGAACCTTCGCATGGAACAGTTGGAACGTCTAACAGATATGAACCAGAAACAAATAAACGTATCGAAAAGGTAAAGATATTTTCTATATTTTATCTGCTTTTTCTTTTTACCCAAATCCCAGTGGATATTTGTTATTAGAGTATGCAGGAAACATTCTTAAATATGCATGTTACGCGGCTTTCTTGCACTGATTCAAGATCTTCTCTTTGTAGTTTGCTTATATACTGGATTTGTCATCTGCATGGTCGCTTTAGTTTCCTGTTTCATTTTTCGTTGTCCTTTTCATGGCAATGAAACCTCACATCTTTAGAAGCGATTGCTTAATACTGTAGCTTCATATATAGGTGCATAGACGGCTTGCACAAAACCGTGAGGCTGCTCGTAAAAGTCGTTTACGGAAGAAGGTATCACTTGAATTTTGTTCATTCATTACCCAGAATTTCTGAGCCATTTCATTATGTCTTTTCAAAGAAGTCAAAATCTTGTTCTGATTGAGACATCAATATTCTAAATTCACACTGTGTTACATAGGCTTACGTTCAGCAGTTGGAAAGTAGTAAACTGAAGCTGCTTCAGTTGGAACAAGAACTAGATCGTGCTAGACAACAGGTAAAGAAAAATTTGCTTCGACGTCTAAGATATTGGATCTTTTTTAGCTATTGATGTCAAAACATTTTGCTTTCTGGGATGAAAGAAGTATAACTAATCAACAAACATTTTTGCAACAGGGTCTATATGTAGGTGGTGGTTTAGATGCTAGTCAGATAGGTTGCTCTGGAACTGCAAATTCAGGTGTGTAGATTGATGCTGGCTTGTTATATCTGAATATCACTAATAGTAAGTAGATTGATATGTTTGAAGTGCATTTCCTAAATTTTGTAAATGGACTTGCTATTTGATTTTACAAAGTTTTCTCTGTAAGGATTGGAGGTGAGATCTCTATTTTGTTGTTATTGTTGAATTCTATTTTTAATAAGCTTTGGTCTGTATGTTTGTTGCTAAGCTCTCTCTGTTAACTAGTTTGATCACTGTTTATCATGACCTGCATATGGGTGATTATTGTTCGATCTCTATTTATCATGACTTGCATATGGGTGATTACTGAAGATGGCATTAATTTGCTTCCCCTGTTGGAATTACAGTTTCTTTTTTCCTTTTAACTACACTTCTCATATGATGAATATAAAGTTCTTTAGAATTTACCTGAGCTTTCCTGTAGTAAAAACATTCTGTGGAACCATTCTAATCCTCCTTTTGCACCTTTCATTTTACCAGTACTTCAATAACTAAATACTTCTCCTTCTTCCTCCTTTCACCCTTCTTTGTTCCTCCCCCTTACCTTGATCGCGTTTTTTCCCTATGAAAAATCTCTTAAATGAAAAAGGGAAATAGTCAAGAGAATATCAGCTAGAAATAACTTAGCGAAGAAAAGAAAATCTCCTATGCACAACTGTGATGTTTGTTCAAGTGCTTTAATAACTTTTTTAAGATGCCACCAAAATGAGTCAAGAATATGGTCAGAAATGATAGTTATATGCATGGGAACACATGCTCTTTTGATACTTTGATTTGCTGTAGTTGGCTTGATGCATTCTTATTATTATACCGTTTGACTTCGAATTTTCAACGTACTTCGCTTTCTTTTCCTCTTCCTCTTTATTGTTTCATGTCCATTTTCTTGTTTGAACTTTAGCCTAACTTGTCGATTTTGCAGGAATAACTACGTTTGAAATGGAGTATGGTCATTGGGTGGAAGAGCAAGATAGACAAACAGATGAATTAAGGAGTGCTTTGCTTTCCCAAATTGGTGAAATTGAATTGCCCATTCTTGTGGAGGGTTGCTTGAATCACTATTTTGATCTCTTTCGCTTGAAAGCTACAGCCGCAAATACCGA
Source organism: Lycium barbarum (assembly GCF_019175385.1). Classification (NCBI taxonomy): domain Eukaryota; kingdom Viridiplantae; phylum Streptophyta; class Magnoliopsida; order Solanales; family Solanaceae; genus Lycium; species Lycium barbarum. Next base: position 25,373,322 of record NC_083346.1, on the reverse strand, counting down.
TGTCCTCTACCTTATGTCTGGCACATGGAAGACATCAGCTGAGCGCTTGTTCTTTTGGATTGGAGGGTTTCGTCCCTCCGAACTTCTAAAGGTGATGATTCCTCTAGTATAACTTGCCATAACAGTGTCTAACTTCCTGTTCATTGAAAAATCTGTCTGTTGATGATTCACTTGCAAGTTAATTTGGATCACACAAGGCCACAAATCTTCAATTTCAGCTTAAAATTCTGTTAGAACTTTCTGTATTGTTGTTTGAATAAATATGAAATATGGGTGATGTGATTTTGTTTGATTAATCTTCCCTTAGATCCTGCACATGTCGAAATCTGTGGGCTTCAATAACTTAGTTGTTCTATTGTCATGTTTGCTCAAGGATTCTCTGACAAACTAGCTTCTTTTTTAATTTTTTTTTCTTTTAAAGTTTTTGATAAGTCAAAATTTTCGTCAATAAACACAAGATGGTCTCAGAACTATGTACAAGTTGTTTATGTGGCTCAAAATGAGTCTATAAGCATCTAGCAAGTTTGCCAGTCGTCTACACAAACATCGTATTCTCTCTTTTCACAATACAAAAGAAAATCTTACTATTTTGAAACAATCTTCTATTCTTTCTGTTGAACAATGAGAATACAACAGTTCACCAACATGACAACAACTCAGTATTTTCTTCAGATTTTTTATAGATGCAGCCCAAACTCACAATTTTGATCCTACTCTTTGTCAGATAATCTGCTGTTAGTATGGCATCCCCTGCTGCACACCAAGAAAGAAGCAACTTTTTTGTTTCAAAAATTATTATGGAGCCTTGGTATTCCAAAACTTGTTTTGGACACCTCCCTCTTATCCATCCTATCTGACGACTCATAAATAAGATTTAACTGTAAAAATGAAAACAATTGTGAGAGGGTGTAGAAGTGGGTATCACAAATTTTTTCTTGCCTAATATCAAAGAGAATTTGGTCATTTTAGTGGACTCGATAAGAACCACTACCTGGTTGATGTTTGATACCTAGTCAATGTCTAATCCCTTTGAGAGTTGAAGCAAATCGATTAGCAGATGATCAATATTTTCGTTTTTCCTTTGGCTGTCTTGGCGGTTTAATTCTGAAGTTTTCTGTTAAGGGAAGTGCTTATACATGATCCTTTGGTATGTATAGGTTCTCACGCCACATATGGAGCCATTGACAGAACAGCAAGGCCGGGATGTTCACAACCTCACCCAATCCTGTCAGCAGGCAGAAGATGCGTTGTCCCAAGGTATGGTTAAACTCCACCAGATTCTTGTTGAGGCTGTTGCAGCTGGTACACTAGGCGACGGAATTATCCTTCCACAGATGGCCGCTACCATTGAGAAGTTGGAAGCTCTTGTTAGATTTGTAAATCAGGTAATATGTCAATTGTTTTGGTTTTGCTTCCTTTTTTCTAATCGGAAATCTAGACTTAAATGGTTTTTGCAACTTTACCTGAGATACAGCCCAAGTATGTGTGCACTCTGTAACTGAGTAATGCAATTTGTACAGGAAAGAAATGATTAGATAGCTTGATACGTGCAAAATCCACATAACCTTGGGATGTTTTATTCAAGAATTAGGAGTTGAAGTTATTATGCTTTTAAGTGTGTGAGTGCAAGTTCAACTACAGTCAAACCTCTCTATAATAGTGTCGTTTGTCTTTTTTGGCTGTTATAGCGAAATGGTGTTATAGAAAACACATAAGAGAACATAACATGAAAGATCGATTCCACATAAAACATGGTTGTTATGGTGAAATGTTGTTATAGAGAGGTCTAGCGTATTTGAGCTGCTTTTTATTCATGGTCATACTTGACTCATTCTGCCAACTCAAAAAAAAATCTGTTTCTGGTAACAGGCAGATCATCTTCGCCAAGAAACCCTACTACAAATGTCCTGCATACTGACTCCCCAACAATCAGCTCAGGGTCTCCTTGCCTTAGGAGAGTACTTTAAACGTCTTCGGGCACTAAGCTCACTTTGGTCCGGTCGTCCTTCTGAACCGACTTAAAGAAGTAAGAAAGAGCTACCCAGGGTTTTCAACTTTGCCAATCAAAGCTGTGTGGGCTAAATCTGCCTCTTGTTGCCAGTAAAAGATGGAACATAATATCAGCTGGCGCCCGTTCGGATACTACTTCGTCCCTGATTGAAATCTGTATATAAGTTCTGTTATGCTGTAATTGGAAATTTGAAATTGCATTTTTCATCTTTTCACATTGGTTTTGATGATTGTAAATCAATATGGTCTTGAGAGGTTATCTAGGAATTCTTGCGAGATGAAAGGTTACTCCAAGTTATGGTGCCTCTCTGTATTTAATTGTCTATGATGGGAGTGATGATATGCCAAGCAATTTTTGAATGCTTTGCAGATGAACAACTGCTATAAAAGAAAGAAAGCAATATGGCATGAGCAATATTATGTTGTGGAAAATTTGCACATACATGCTAATTTCTGCAGATTTTCTTCCAAAAATATTGTTGGTTGTCCAGACCCTGTTAATACCGAGTTCAGCTGTGGCATATTCCAAATTATTAAAGTTCGCTGTTTACTCCGAGGCAATGGGCAAGTTCAGCTTTGCTGCTCCTCTTGTAGTCGTAATACTCGGCTTGTTACTGCTTTTAATGTAATTGATGGTTCCCGACTTTATCTGCTTTCTGTTGGGATGATAGCCAAGGAGAGATGTAGGACTTCTAGATTCAAGTTCAATGAGCTCTTTGTTAGTTGTCTCTGTTGTTTTTGATGAATTGCGTTCTGTTGATCATGTTATTATAGCATGTTTTTCTATACACTTCCTCATACTACAATCAGCTATATTTGTTCTCCAAGAGTTTGAACAATGGTAAAATTGTCTTTGTGTGACTTAAGTCACGTGTTCGAACCATGAAATGAGATACTTTTGAGCGCCGATCTGCCCTTAACAGTCTATGTCTTCATTTCTATAACTATTTCAGTATTTGTTCACATAATCTTGCGGTAAGTTCAACACATTTCTCTACACTAGTTCTGTTAAAATGCAAAGTACAATTTCTAACTAGATCACATCCTTTTTAATAAATCTACTAACCGAACAATCTCTACAATAGACATAATTTGTTCACTCTTTTAGAGGATGCTATCGAGCTTAAAAACATGACACAATGGATTGCTCACACACAATTAGGTTAGGCAAGCTTGAGGAGGTGATTTGAATGGCTATCGACACAATGTGGACCCAAGAACCGAATAGAAGATAGGCCCCACCATGATACCTCGTGCAAGTTCAAGTTAATGACATGAAAGAAGTCACTAGCTTTTTGCTAGGGGTGTTCATGGGTCGGTTTAGTCGGTCTTGGGTTAAAACCAAAACCAAAACCAAACCAGTCTAGTCGGTTTTTAGAATTATTAAAGCCAAACTAAACCAAATATAATACATATCCATCGGTTTGGTTGTAGTCGGTTTGGCTCGGTTTTTAAGAAAATTAAGGGTATTTCTCCTTTTCCTACAATTAGGAGAGAATTTTCTATCCTTTTCCAACTTATAATCCGTTATTACCCTTTTATTGTGATAGCTATAGTTTTTTGCATTATGGAGAAAATGTCTTAGGATTTATGATTTTAATTAAGTGAATAAAATTTATAAGAAATACAAAAAATAAATCTAGGTAAATCTCATACAGTTGTTTCTTTGAATAAATGAGTTTAAATTCATGGATTTCTTTTTAAAATTGACTAAAGGTATAAAGTTCATTAGCCTATTAAAGATAAATAAATTTTTGCTTAAAAAGTATATAAATTATTTAAAAGTATTTTTTAAAATAATATATTGTATATGTATAAATGTTGTTGGTTCGGTTCGGTTTGCTTATAGTAAAATCAAAACCAAACCAAATATTATCGATTTTTAAAAATTCAATACCAAACCAAACCTAACCCAAGTAAATGTCGGTTTATTTAGTCAGTTTAATTTTGTTTTCGGATTGGATCAATTTTTAACCAAACCGTGAACACCCCTACTTTTTGCTATCGAGCGTGCTTTAGCCTAATTTTACAGATGAATTCCACAAATTGAATAGGCCTTTTTACAGTTTTACGCTTTCTTATCATCTAGAAAATGGAATTTTGATCCCCATTGAAGGGATTGACTCGAACTTAAGATTCTTTAAGTACGTGTTTGGACCTGGATTTGGTGATATTCGAAAAAAACTATATTTGAAGTTAAGATGATAAAAGGTACTAAAATTGAAGTTTTACTTAGACATGCATTTACTTGAAAAAGATTGTTTGAATTTTTGTACGAGTGTTTTTTTACTTGAAAAAGTGGTAGAATTAGTAATTCAAACTAAAAGCTCAACACAAATTGGAGTGAGAAGTTGACTATAACATACAATCAAACAGTCTTTTTAAATCAATTGAAAAAAGTAAAGAGCTATATGCCCAAAGAGGCCCTAAGATTCGACATAATCTCATTAGAACATGCTCAGAGTTAATATTGAAGGTTTTGCAATTTCACAGATATGATTTGGTCCAAAATGGTCAATATCTTAGTGTTACTTATTAAGTTTGTTTACCCGAAATTAGGTGATAATTGAATTTGTAAGTGAAGTATAGGATATGTGGATAAATTTTAACCTACTTTGGGTTGATGTGAAGTCTGTATAGGTTCGTATGCTGTAATGTGTGAGACTATATATATATATATATATATATATATATATATATATATATATATATATATATATATGTATATATATATATATGTATGTATGTATGTATGTATGTATGTATATGTATATATGATAATATATTGTATTGAGTGGATAAACAAAGCCAAAGAACACTGTAGATCCGGACTAAAAATCCGAGAGAGAGAGAGAGCTTCAATATAAATTTCTATTACAATGTTCTGGATCTCAAAAAGCCAACCCCTAAAAGTAGGGAAATGCCTTCTATTTATAGTTTTGCCTCATGGGCCTTACATACAATACAAAGCCCTTTTAGAATAGAGAAACCCTAAAAGGATAAGGTAGGGCCGTACGGTTGTCAGTACAAAATGACAGAACGGTCTTGACGCGTGGCAGTTCTGCAACTAGTTAACCGGACCAACGACCACGTTCATTTTGGACATGAAGAAACCGAACTAACGACCATGAGAACTTGACTTTGGAGAAACCGTACTAACGGCAACGCTGAGTTTGATCCGAAGACACCGGATCAACAGAGTTACTTCTCTTTTCTCGGATCAGCCACATCCGGTGTAATCCCCCCGGTTTGAAGAAAATACTGATCATACTCGTGCTCATTTGATCATACCTTCGGCCCCCGGTCTCACCGGTCTTGCATATATCCGATTTTTACCGTATACAGATAGTCCCTACACTTTCCGGACCGTAGTTTTACCGGAGTAATGGGAAGTGTATAAGTCACAAAACCGGTGGTTTCATAAGCTCGTTCTTATCTTTTGATTTTTGGCGGGAACAGTTATGTCACGTCTCTCTGTTATCGGCCACGTGTCTCGTCCCAAATGGACGACCTCAGGAACTGCCGTAATGCACGTCGCCTCGTATCACGTCTCATTAATTGTGGGACATGTGGCGCCACCCGATTGGCCACTTTCTGTAACCGCTACAGTTCCCATGCCTATATAAGGCCCTTAACCCCTTCACTTTACCATTTTTATTCCTTCAACATTCTCACTTCTTCATTTCATTTTTCTGCTCATTTGATTGTTTCTCCAATTCTTTTCTTTGGTCATTCAGAAATCAACTTGCCAACTTCATCTGCCATTTTGATCGAAAGTGCACTTTTGCAACCTTTTTTCATTCGTCACTGTGCATCCAACTGCCTCTTCCATCCTTGTTACATTCCCTCCATTGTTTTCTTTTCTGCATTTTGACTCTCTCATCTCGTTCAAATCTTCTTTTTCGCGTTCTCCAAATGTCTGCCAACACCGAAACTACTTCGCAGGATGTTCCCTCGGTTTCTTCTCAGGGAGACGAGCCAACCTCATAACCCAAGGAAAAAACCTTCGTTGAACCTACCGCTTTGGACATAGTGCCGTCCAAACCCAACTATAACAAAGAATTTCAAATCGAGAAGCCTTCTCCGGTAGAGAATAGAGGTTTTGATGTAAGGCGATATCCTTCGTTTATTACCGAGGATAAACTTGACTAGGTCCAGGTCGACTGCGGATGGGATAACTGTTCGATGCAAGTGTTAGCCCCCGGGCCCGATGAATCTATCACCGATCATAGAGAAGGCTTCTTGTATGTATACACCTATCCATTTACGCTCAAGCTCTTCCCTGCAATTGACCCGGTTATTTTGGAGATGTGCCGGACGTACAATGTGACCCTGTTCCAAATTGGTCCGATTATATGGAGGACCGTGGCCTGCCTCCGGTTATTGGCCAACAACGTCAATAGGGAACTCATGATGACGCATTTCATCCGATTATATTCCCCAAGACTATTCCGAGGGGGCATGATAAAGCTCGCCAAGTGAGGTCGGAACCCGATTTTTTCCAAAATGGACAAAGACAGGGATCGAGGGTGGTTAGAACGTTATGTCTGGGTAAGGACCGCAAACATTATTTCGACTGAGTACATGCCTTTTCCGGAGAGGTGGAATGATAGGTGTAAGTTTCTCAGTTCTCCCGTCAATAATCATTTTTCCTCCATGCTTTGTCAACACTTACTCCCTTGCATTCACGTGATTTCTCCCCCTTTTTTCTTTTGTATCAGCTGTGGCGTGGATACCTCCGGCCGTCCGGAACATGACCGAATGGGTTGGAGCAATTATCGGCAACACACTCACGAACAACGGACATAGGGGGACCTGTCGCGTGGCCAATGGGTTGCTCAAAATCACGGTAACACTCTCTTTGATCTGGTACATATTGTATCTTGTCCTTTTTCCTTTTATAACCCCTTCAGTATTCAGGTATACCCAGGGGCTCGGTGGAGCCGAAACCGGGACCAACAGTCGAGCTTGCTGCACTGGTTCCTGAATTCGATTCAGCAGGGATATCTCGGCTCATTGCTGCTGCTAATAAGAGGCGGAGAAAGCCCTGGGACAAAGAGCAGAAACCAAAGAAAGGGGCAAAGAGTGTTGTTCCAACCCTGAGAGATGAATCAGAGCCTGAATTTCTTATTCGAAGGGTCGGTGTGGCCCCCTTCGTCGCCTCTGTTCCGGAGGAGGAAGCCACCAATCCTCCCATTCCTACAACTGAGGAAGGACCTTCCGCTCCGGCTTTGCACACAGTGGGGAAGAAGTTCTTTATCCTACTCCTCTAAGGTTAATTGAATTCGTTGACATTTCAGGTGACGCTTCATCTGAAGAGACTCCCCTGTAAAGGCCTAGAAGATTCGGGCTAGCTTCGGCTGCTGAAGCCAAACCAAGAGCAGAGTCGGTCCCTGATACCGAGGCTCCAATGGATACCAGCCTAGTGGCCTGTGATGACCGAGCTGCAACATCCGAGGCACCTGCTTCTACCGAGACCGCCAGGGCTGTTCCAACTTCTCCTGCTCCAAGGTCGGAGAACCTCGATGACATGTTCTCGAACACACCACCTGCAACCGGGAAAGCTGCCGGTTTCGGACATCTCCCTATCCCTCGGGCCACGAGGGCAGCTAGCCGGGCCACCGAAACTGGTGCAAGGAATAGCTTAGTAGGTATCTTTCCGGCCCCTAGCGTGGAACCGAGAAGGACAAGATCGGCCATGGTCACCGTCCCTGAGGATTGCAGCTTTTTGTCCCGTCCGGTTGGAGTAGCAAGTTATCTGAGGCCTCTCGTTTCGAACTCGGATAAGAGAAAGATGATCGGAGTCCCCTGGCAGGGCCTTATTAACGAGGGCATGCACACGGGCAACCGGGTAAGCTTATCATCCAATCTTTCCGTAGTTCAATGTGAACCTTAGCTCTAGCTTTACCTTGATTTGTTTCTTCTTCAGAGTGTTGTGCTCGTCAATGAGGCCTTTATCCATGCTCAGCAAGAGGTCGACGACTTAAAGGGCCAGCTGGATGCCCAGGGTCGTAAAACGGAGAAGTTCCAGCACCTTCTACGAGAAAAAGAAGACCAGTTGAACCGGCCCTGTCCAACCTTCAACCCGAGCTCGAAGCAATGAAGGCCGAAAACCTCCGTTTGAAGGCCGAGTTGGTCGGAATGGTTGAAAAGAACCGGCTCCTGGAAGCGGATAAAGCCAACCTTAGCCAAGACAATGCCCATTTTTCTTCGAGGCTCGGTGAACTCGAGGCCACTATCTCTCAACTTCGAAGTGAGCTTGATTCGGTCAAGGCCGATGCTGTGAAGATGGCAGAGAGGCATCAGTTGCTTGAATCCGAGAACGCTAAGGACAAGGAGAAGTTGAGGGTAGTTGATCAGAAAGAAGAGGATAGGGCCCGGATTTGTGACGAGCTCAAACGCAAATTCGAGGAGGCAGCCGAGGCCAATGACATTCTTAAGGCCGAGCTAGAGTCGGCTACTCAAGTTCAAGAAATTCTCGACGGAGAAAGATCAAAATTAGCGGCTAAATTGGCCAAAGATAAGGCCCACTTAGAAGAGTCTCTTAAGGACGTGGAGGCTGCTGAGGCTCGTACCACGATTGCGGTTGAATATGAACGGTGGAAGTCCCGGAGGGTTACCCTTGAACAAGCTCAACAAGGATTAGGGGACCTCCCGGCTCTGATACTCGAAGCCAGAACAATCGAGGAGGAGGCTAAGTAAGCCCTCGACCCTGAGTCTGAGGACTCCGAGCGAACAATTTCTGAGAACTCCGGCTCCAGTCGTACCGGGTAGATCAAGACCCGCACTAGCCTTTATTTTATTTTTGCCTTTTTGGCTTGTTTTTGCTTTTCTTTACATTGTGGAAAGTTCGGATATAAAACCCTTCGTATATGGAATGTGCATTTTCCTTTTGATTGTATCTTTATTCTTTTATCCGAATGCTTGTTATGACTTTTGACTTATCGCTTATCTCGTTAAAGAACAAATCAAAGGCTCGGAATCATTTTTTCCGTCCTGTGCCTATGTGTTGGCTTTTCCCTCTGTTCGGTACATTTTTATCCGAGGATTTGATTGAATGATTTTCCCGTGGGACTTATTTATGCTTTGTGAATTCAGACGTCTCCAAATCATGTTGGGCATTTTAGGGCCGATGACCGCTTACTTATCATAGATTAGGTTCGGACACCTGAATCCCTGCCTTGTCAAATTTTGATATGGCAGTTCCCATTCGAGGGTGTTAAAACATTTTGGCTTGGTTCAACGCGACCTTGTTGCCATTGTTGAATTTCGACGGTAGTTCCTGGTGTAGGGTATTTCGATAAAATGATGCCGAATTTCAGCGGTAATCCCTGGTGTAGGGTGTTTCGATAAAATGATGCCGAATTTCAGCAGTAATCCCGGTGTAGGTTGTTTAATAAGAAGACACATCCAAACTGAATTTTTTATAATCTTCTTTATATTGCAAGTATTTGCACGTACATGATATGAAGACTTCGTCCGTTTCCTTCTGTTTTTTTCCGTAGCAAATACTAAGTAGACACGATTCATTCTGATCGTTTGGTCCTTACATCGAAACCTAATATAGAAGGTCCGGGTTTGGATAAAGGTGAGAAATATAAAATTTCGAGGACTTCTCCGGGGTAGTATCTAACAGCGTTCATCTGCTTCGTTGAGCTGCTCATTTTCTATTTTCCGGGGTAAGCCTCTACGTGGGTATGATAGTCCCCTAGTGCTTATCCAAGCTGCATGATCGGGTAAGCACTATCAAGTCCCCACTCGAGGGGTATACCCCGTGTTCCCGGATACTTAGCCTCACTTTCATCAAGTAACACGTACTTGTTGCCTCATTAAAAACCTTATTGGAAAACCCACTTCGAGACAAAACCGTACTAAGGAAAAGAGTGCAACACGCGTTTTCAGACCTAACTTCATCCGGTACTCGACTCCCTGTAAAAAGAAGACGGATTAACAAAAAATGATCACAAGGGTAGGCATCCATACCTTAGTTGTAGTATCTTTTCAAATGAGCCACATTCCAGTTATTGCGCAACCGTTGTCCGGCCATGGATTCTAGCTGGTACGACCTTTGCCCGTTATTCCTGTTATCTTGTACGGCCCTTCCCAGTTCGGACCCAACTTTCCGTCGGGATTCTTGGTATTCAAAGTAACTTTCCGAAGCACCAAGTCCCCAACTTGGAAATGTCAAAAATTAGCCCTCCGGTTGTAGTACCTTTCCATTCTCTATTTCTGGACTGCAATACGGATCAACACATTTTCGCAAAGTTCGTCTGTGAGGTTGAGTTTTATGGCCATGACCTCCTCGTTTGACCCACCGGTGTCGTATGTACATCAGAGGCTCCGTTCACCAACTTCTACTGGGATGAGGGCTTCGGCCCAGTAGACCAACGAGAAAGGCGTTTCTCCAGTGCTTGATTTTGATGTGGTTCTGTAAGCCCACAATATCTCCGGTAGAACTTCCCTCCAGTGTTGCTTCGATGTTTCAAGTCTTTTCTTTAGATTTTGAATTATTGTTTTGTTTGTGGATTCCGCCTGTCCGTTTGCACTTGGGGGATACACAGTTGATACAATTTTCTTGATCTTCAACCCTTCGAGGAAATTATTGACCTTGCTGCCAAAGAACTGAGGGCCGTTATCACAAGTTATTTCGGTCGGGATGCCGAAACGACAAATAATGTGGTCCCATATAAAGTCAATAACCTCCTTTTCTCTAATCTTCTCGAAAGCCTGCATTTCAACCCATTTGTAGAAATAGTCAGTCATAAACAAAATAAAACGGGCCCTACCTGGTGCCTATGGCAAAGGACCAACAATGTCCATTCCCCCCTTCATGAAAGGCCAATGTGATATCACCGGATGTAGCAACTCCCCGGGTTGATAGATCATCGGGGCATGCCTTTGACACCCATCACATTTCCGGACAAAATTCTTCGAACCCTCCTCCATCCGATTCCAGTAATAACCAGCTCTGATAATTTTTTGAACTAAGGCGTCTGCACCGGAGTGATTACCGCAGGTACCCTCGTGGACTTCTCTCATCATATAATCGGTTTCTTCGGGACCCAAACACTTGGCCAGGGGTCCGAAGAAAGACCGTCGATACAATTGACCGTCTATGAAACAGAAACATGTTGCTTTTGTCCTCAGCGACCGTGATTCTTTTGGGTCACCTGGGAGCTTCCCATCTTGCAAGTAGTCGATGTATTTGTTGCGCCAATCCCAAGTTAGACCCATCGTGTTTATTTCAGCATGCCCGTTTTCTACCGCCGAATTCATCAACTGCACTATGGTGTCGGGGTTGATTTCCTCCCCTTCGACTGAAGAGACCAAATTGGCCAATGCGTCGGCTTCGTTGTTCTGCTCCCTGGGTACATGCTGCACGGTCCACTCTTTAAACCGGTGTAGTATCACTTGGGTTTTCTCCAGATACTGTTGCATTCGTTCATCCTTAACCTCAAATACGCCATTTACTTGGTTAACGACTAAGAGAGAGTCGCATTTTGCTTCGATTATTTTGGCTCCCATACTCCGAGCTAATTCCAAACCTGCAATCATAGCCTCATACTCGGCTTCATTGTTAGTCAATTTAATAGTTATAATCGACTGTCTAATGGCATCCTCGGTAGGGGTTTTAAGGACGATGCCTTGACCGGAACCTTTTAGGTTCGAGGCCCCATCTGTGTGTAAAGACCAAATACCTGAAGCCTTTCCCGAGGTTAGCAGAAGCTCTTTCTAAACTTCGGGGATCGTAGCGGGGGTAAAATCTGCCACAAAATCGGCCAAGATTTGAGACTTAATGGCCGTCCTAGGTTTATATTCGATATCATATCCGCTAATCTCTACGACCCATTTGGTCAGTCTACCCGACAATTCCGGTTTATGCATGACATTCTTTAGAGGACAAGTAGTCACTACGCATATCGGATGTCATAGAAAGTAAGGTTTGAGCTTTCTTGAAACACTTACCAATGCCAAAGCTAACTTTTTGAGGTGGGGATAATGGGTCTCTGCATCCCCTAAAGTCCTACTCACATAATATATAGGAAATTGCATACCTGATTCTTCTCGAACCAAAACACTACTTACCACTACCTCGGATACAGTAAGGTAGAGAAACAACTGCTCGTCTGCCTTCGGTGTGTGCAGCAGAAGCGGGCTGGACAAGTATCTTTTCAATTCCTGCAAGGCTCTTTGGCATTTCGGTGTCCAAACGAAGTCATTTTTCTTCCTTAATAAGGAGAATAAACGGTGACTTTTATCCGAAGACCTTGAAATGAAACGGCTTAGCGCTGCTATCCTTCCGGTGAGCCTCTGCACTCCTTTGACGTTATTCACCACCTCAATATCCTCGATGGCTTTGATCTTGTCCGGGCTGATTTCAATCCCCCGGTTCGACACCATGAAAACTAAGAACTTGCCAAATCAGACACCGAAGGCACATTTTTCCGGGTTAAGCTTCATGTTGTATTTACGGAGTACATCAAAGGTTTCCTGCAAATGTTTTAAATGGTCCTCTGTTTCCAGGAACTTGACTACCATGTTATCGATATAAACTTCCATTGTTTTCCCTATCTGGTCTTTGAACATCCCATTAACTAGACGTTGGTAAGTTGCACTGACATTCTTTAATCCGAAGGGCATGGCATTATAACAGTAAGTCCCGTACTGGGTAATAAAGGATGTTTTCTCTTGATCCTCTGGGTGCATCCGTATTTGGTTGTACCCGAAGTAAGCATCGAGAAAACTTAACATCTCATGCCCGGTCTCGCATCGATCATTCTATCGATGTGAGGCAATGAATCCTTTGGGCATGCTTTGTTTAAATCCTTATAGTCAACACACATTCTAAATTTATTAACTTTCTTCGGCACCACCACTATGTTAGCTAGCCAGTCCGGGAATTGTACTTCCCGGATAGAGCCTATTTTTAAAATCTTTGTTACCTCATCTTTTACGAAGGCGTGTTTCGGCTCTGCCGTGGGTCTCCTTTTCTGCTTCACCGGGGGAAATCTCCCGTCAAGGCTGAGCTTATGAGTCGTCACTTCCGATAGCACACCTGTCATATCTATATGGGACCACGCGTAACAATCGGCATTAGCTTGAAGAAATTTAATTAACTTATTCCTGAGCTCCGAGGTTAACCCCGTGCCCAGGTATACCTTTCTATCCGGTAGATATTCGAACAAGATGAATTGCTCCAGCTCCTTCACGGTAGATTTGGTTGCATCCGTATCATCCGGTAAGACGAACGATCTGGGTATGCCGAAATCATCCTCTTCATCCTCCGGGTCCGACCCCTTCTGCTCCGCTATCGAACCCGTACCCTTTAGTTGTTATTGGGTGTCCTTGCCTCCAACTGACTCAACATCTTTCAGATCCGATTTTTTGGGAAAGAGTGGCATTTCCTCGACCGCAAACATCTCTCTTGCAGCGGGCTGTTCACGTCGGATATTTTTTATCCCCTCCGGGGTCGGGAATTTCAGCAGCTGATGTAGCGTTGATGGCACCGCCCTCATGCTATGAATCCACGGTCTACCAAGCAAAGCATTATACTTTATATCTCCTTCGATGACATAGAACACCGTCTGCTGAATGGTGTCGTCAATGTTGACCGGCAAAGAAATCTCCCACTTCATGGTTTCACTTGCCATATTGAACCCACTGAGTACTTGGGCTACCGGTATAATCTGGTCGAGTAGCCTTAGCTGTTCAACCACTCTCCACCGGATGATGTTGGCCGAGCTACCTGGGTCAATCAAAATACGTTTAACTTGTGATTTAAAAATAAGAATAGAAATTACCAGCGCATCATTGTGCGGTTGAATGATGCCTTCTGCATCCTCATTGCTGAAGGAGATGGAACCCTCAGGTACGAAATCCAACTGCGCTTCTCACGCATAATGAAAACCTTTGTTCGTTTCATCACCGGCCCTCGGGAAGCATCTGTTCCCCCGATTATCATATTGATTATATGCTGAGGTTCCACCGGTTCAGTCCGTTTGTGAGATTCCCTTTCCTTGTAGTGGCTTTTAGCTCGTTCACTCAGAAATTCTCGAAGGTGGCTATTCTTCAATAAGCGAGCCACCTCCTCTCTTAGTTGGCGACAGTCCTCAGTTCTGTGCCCATGGGTTCCATGTTACTCACATATCACGCTCGAGTCCCGTTGACCCGGGTCTGATCTTAACAGTCTCGGCCATCTGGCCTCCGTGATACGGCCGATAGCCGAGACGAGGTCCGAAGTGTTGGTGTTAAAGTTGTACTCCGATATCCTCGACAAGTCTTTATTGCTAGCCGAACTTCCGGTATCGCTCCTAAATGAGAGGCCTCGACTGTTTGTCGGGCGTTCGGCCCGTTTATCGCCCCTGCTCGAAAAGTGACTGGGACCAACCCTTGATTTTTCCGACCTGAATCTTTGCTTTTCCGAATGAGAGTATGGCCGATATCTTTCCCTCGATGGTCGCGTCTCCGGTTCGTAATCTTTCCTCGACCTCTCAGAGCTTTTACTCATATTTATGGGTCCCGGGGAAAGTTTGAGTTGGTCATCCTCTACCTGAATCTTTGATTTGTATCTGTTATGGACATCTGCCCAGGTCACAGCCTCGTATTCCAGCAAGTTTTCTTTCAGTTTGAATAAGGCCGTCGAACTCCAAGGATTAAGCCCTTTGGTAAAAGCTTGTGCAGCCCATTTCTCCGGAACCGGAGGGAGCTCCATCCGTTCCCTTTGGAAACGGTTGAAAAATTCACGTAACAACTCATCATCCCTTTGGGCTATACGAAAAATGTCCGCCTTCCGGGCCTGCACCTTTTTAGCTCTAGCATAGGCTTTTATGAACGCATCGGCGAGCATTTCGAAAGAAGTGATTGAATGCTCGGGCAGATGGTCGTACCAAGTCAATGCTCCTTTCGATAGAGTTTCCCCAAACTGTTTCAAAAACACGGACTCAACTTCATCCTCTTCGACGTCATTGCCTTTTATGCACAGGTATATGAAGTCACGTGCTCCTGTGGGTCCGTTGTGCCGTCATATTTCTGGATATCCGACATTTTGAACCTTTTCGGGATCAACTTCGGGGCTGCACTTGGAGGGAAAGGCCTTTGGATGTACCTCTTCGAATCCGGCCCCTTTAGGATTGGCGGAGCCCCCGGGATCTGATCCACCCGAGAGTTATACGTTTCCACCCTCTTCTCAGTTGAGTCTACCCGTTTTTCCAAGGTCTCGAGCTTTCTCAGAACTTTGGTGGATGAACCGGCTCCCGATCCATTACTCTCGACTATCCGTGTTTCGTCCCTTCTTAGTTCGGCAGCGCCTTTTGACCTTTCCGGGGCTGCTTTATCATTTTTACTTTGCAGCTGAGCTATTGCGATTCCCTGTTCGGCGATGGCGGTTCCCTGTTCCTGCAACATTTCAAAAATTAAACGTAAGTTAATCTCATCCGGGGTATCCGGTGTTTTCCGGCCTTGTGCCCGGGATAAAGTAACTGAATTATGAGTATTTAAGGGATCAATGGCCGATTGGGTGGCATTCTCCTGGTTCATGGTGTTCTGCCGGTTGAGGCCTTCCCTCGAATCAACAGAGTTTGGGTCCATTGGATCAGCCGGTAGGTTCCGTAACCCACTGTTCTCATTTTCGGCCACAATCTCGTTGTTGTTAACATGACCAGACTGTCCGCTGCTCGCCATTTGTACGTTTATTGATAGAAATTAGGAGAAGATTCTGTAATTGAACGGGTATGAGGTAGAAGCCAAGATTAAAAGACCACTATTATCCTAGCCCCACGGTGGGCGCTAAACTGTTTATCCCGAAATTAGGTGACAATTGAATTTGTAAGTGAGGTATAAGATATGTGGATAAATTTTAACCTACTTTGGGTCGATGTGAAGTATGTATAGTTTCGTATGCCGTAATGTGTGAGAATATATATATATATGTTAATGCCTTGAATAAGTATATGTCAATCTGGTGATTAAGCCAAAATATATATATGTATATGTATATATGATAATATATTGTATTGAGTGGATAAACAAAGCCAAAGAACACTCTAGATCCGGACTTAAAATCGAAGAGAGAGAGCTTCAATATAAATTTCTATTACAATGTTCTGGATCTCAAAAAGCCAACCCCTAAAAGTAGGAAAATGTCCTCTATTTATAGTTTTGCCTCATGGGCCTTACATACAATACAAAGCCCTTTTAGAATAGAGAAAACCCTAAAAGGATAAGGTAGGGCCGTACGGTCTGACACCCGTACGGGTGTCAGTACAAAATGACAGAACGGTCTTGACGCGTGGCAGTTCTGCAACTGGTTAACCAGACCAACAGCCACATTTATTTCAGACATGAAGAAACCGGACTAACGACCATGAGAACTTGACTTTGGAGAAACCGTACTAACGACAATGCTGAGTTTGATCCGGAGACACCGGATCAACAGAGTTACTTCTCTTTTCTCGGATCAACCACATCCGGTGCAATCCCCCGGTCTGAAGAAAAGACCGATCATACTCGTGCTCATTTGATCATGCCCTCGGCCCCCGATCTCACCGATCTTACATATATCCGATTTTTACCGTATACAAAGTTGTATAAACTTGAGCGTAAGGCCAAATTCCCAAGACCTAAATGGTTCATCTGTGGATAGTTTGAACTTTTGCACTATGGGTATTTTGCCTGTATCTCTCTCCCAAAATATTGCTACTAGTGCACATGTTTGGTTTAGATTTAACTGTTTCTCTTTTATAGTATACCGTATTGGTGATTGCTAAGAATAATTACCAGCTTTTTGCCTAACAAGTAACAGTGAGAGGAATAAATTGTTTGCAAACGAATAAAAGTATGTGCTCACTGGTTACCTTGCAAAACCTTTGACAAATGAATTTTTTTTGGAGAGGAAAAACAAAGTGAAATGAGCTGCTAGAAAAATCAATTCAGTAATAAAATACTAAATATCTGCATAATTGATATATAATATAAAGTTAGGCATAAACGAGGTGTTGTGGCACCTCTCTATGACTTCCATTAGTATTTATCTTTTTTCTCAATTTTTTGAGCTTTTTCTCTTCATTCTCTATTTTACTAAATAAAATAAAATATTAAAGGTTCATCCCCCACATATAATAAAGACTCACTCACCATTTAATAGAATTAGTTGCCATTATTTCTCTTATAATTATTGTAAATACGTTGCATTAAATTTATTAGTAAAACAATTAACCTTCCCTCATTCTATTTGTTCAATTCAATCTCTATATATCTATATCATATGGTAAGACTGATTAAGGTATCTTTATTACTATAATTAGTTTCAAGACTATAATCAATGTAATTATAATACACCAATTAACGGCTAATATGGAGAAAAAACAGTAAAGGTACTGTAATCAATGTAATTATAATACACCAATTAACGGCTAATATGGAGAAAAAACAGTAAACGCTTATTGTTTTTACATTTAGTAACCGAAATCACACGACAGGCTTAATTGGTTATATTCACCACCTTTATCTTCAACTTATTCGCTACCATACATTCAGAGTCCGGAGCCTAAAGGGTATAAAAATACACTGTATAAACCAAAAGGGGATAGCCAAAAATTTACATACCAAAACGAGTATAACGTGGACTGATCCGCGTTATACTCCAATTTTTTTTCAGTTGTCAGAGCCACCGAAAAATTAAAAAAATAAATAAATTGTATAACATGGACTGATCCACGTTATACAATATATATTTGTGAAACGTGGACAGTTCCACGACTCATTTTTGTTGCCCTAAATTTTCAGCTCTTTCTCCTCTGCCTTTTCCTCCATTTTTGAAGTTACAGAACCTCTCCATCTCCTTCTCCTTTTCCTTTTCCTTCTCCTCCATTTATTTTCTTTTTAAAACCTTGCATTACAGTCTAATTTTTGGAGCAACTTCTTCATCTTTATCTTTTGTTGCTATTTAAATTAAGGTATTTTTTCTAACTCATATAATGTTGTATATTTATAGTAGATGTAGATATCTGTTTTTCTTATATATCTTAATTGTTATTTTTTATTTGTGTTATTTTAATACGTTTGTGTTATTAAGATATATGTTTGTGTTATTTGTGTTATTTTAATTTGAACTTAAGATATGATTGTTAGAAGCATTATTATATAAAAGGTCTGATTTGTTTAGTAGCACTTTTGAAGAAATTTGTTGTTATGTTACTATTATTTTTGTGGATTTTATATAAAATATCTGAATAACTAATTGTTTTTCATTATACCTTTAATGTGATATTTATATAGCCAGAAAAGTGAAACTTAATTGATGCCTCAGTAGCCCCAAAAAAAAGATACTTAAAATGTCATGATAATGCTTTATTATATGGGACCTAAGTCTAAGTGGGTGGACAATTAGTTTGTCTATACCTTATAGGTATTAATGTGGTCCACTATTAGTAGTTTTTAAATAAGGCGTATGAAAGTTGGCTTTATCTAGCCAGTGCATATTTGTTCTGTTAAAATTGAAATAATATTTTTTTTTAATAGTGAGTTACTCCAACTAGCTTGATCTGGACTTCATTTTTTTTTTATATAAGGTATGGAGTTTCCACGGGTATGCGTACATCCGGGGCCAGAAGTGTACGATGTGTTAACACTCCAGGAGAAGCATCGATCACAGGCTGTGTGGGATGGTGCCTTGAGAGGATCGACCGGATGCCTGTTTCCTCGCCGCGCGGGTACCGAATTTTGGAAGCACGTGAGGCGTCATCTTTTTCATCCTCGCATCCTTGACTACTTTGGCCTGTGTGGATTTAGGGGAGTAGTAGAGGTAGGATGTGTATCATATGATTGGACAGTCATCGCTGCACTTATAGAGAGATGGCGTCCTGAGACGCACACCTTTCATCTGCGTACAGGTGAGGCGACCATCACATTACAAGATATTGAGCTCATGTTTGGCTTGGTTGTTGATGGTAATCCCTTGAATGATCTTAATGCTAGAAATATAGGTATTGTTGGGTGGCAACAATTGATCCATGAGCTTACTGGTTGGACACTCGGTCTGGATTGTTTTAATGGTGTTAGTAGGTTAGAAGTAAATAAATTAATTGAATATATTAGAGGCTTAGATGACATTACAGATCAGACCCCAGAAATTAATGTGCAACAGCGGGTTAGGTTGTACTTGCGATGGCTTTGTGGCGGCACGATATTTCCGGATAAGTCCGGTGACTTACTTAATTTAGACTATTTGCTTGACATGCGTGACCTTAGAGCAATGAGTAGACAAGCTTGGGGAGCGGCTGCATTGTCATATTTGTGTACTTGTTTATGCCGCGCTTCGTTGAGGAAAGCCAATGATGTGTGGATTCATTTTCTTATTGCAGGTACGTGACCTTTAAAATTATATAATTTTATTTGGTTGTCCTATTTGATAGTTATAAGGTTTTTATGTATTTATTTTAAATTTTTAATATAGGTTTAGGCTTGGGAGCGAATTACACCGATGCAGCCACCACCCAGGGCCCTTCAGCCACACACGGCTCTTGCACGAAAGTGGACTCATCGTAAAGCTCGCGAAAATGAGGCACATGTTGTGCTACCCACATGTAGGGATGTATTGGACAACCTAACAGATGGTCAGGTATTTTATCATAATTATGGTTGTTAATGGCGTTTTGATATAATAGTTATGCTTATGTGTAATTTATTTATTTTATTATCATGTAATTTTATGTTCTTTCTATCCTAGTTTGTGTGGCAGCCTTATTCAGAGGCCATCATTAATGGTCTCCCTGAGTAGTGTCGACGTGGCCGAGTTATTTGGATGGCGCAGGTTCCCCTTATTTGTGGGATCTATCGAGAGTGGCACATGGTAGACCGCGTTCTCAGACAGTTCGGTAGGAAGCAACATATTCCGGGACCTGAGATTGATCCTTTTAATTACAAACGTGACAAGTGGTATGCTATAACAGTGGAGGATCAACAAAATTTTACACAAACGGACCTTTTATGGGAAAATCGTCGACAAAGGGTAATTTTGGCCGAGTATGAAACTCAAGACCCAGAGTCATTATCAGAGTATTTTTGTTGGTATCGACATCACTCGCGCACTTTCATAGGAAATCCTGCGGATAAAGTGGATAGAGGATACCAACACATGGCAGGCAGGCATGAGGCACTGGTACGTACATTACATTCCATTAGATGTTTGATGTCTTTATATGTGTCTTAGACCACTATCAAATCTTGTAAAAAAAAATTTTTTAGGCTTTAGGACATCAAGAATCGTACAGGTTGGCTCAGCAGACTATCCAAGATCCAACCAAGTCTAATGAAGTGAAGGAAATAGCAGAGATGTTTAGCCATATTAATACAGAGTCCATGGCTGCTGCCTTTCTGGGGACGATATTGAGTTTCACTCCCAATTATACACCACCGGCAGAGTATGTTGAGCCGCCTACTGTGCAAGTGCCTCATCATCAACGTCCTAATGTACCAAGACCTGCGGAGCATGTTAGAGGACGCCAATCAGGTAACAGACGGGGTCGAGGTCCCGTGGATCACCAGTTGGTTGATGAGGAAGAGGCTCGTTTCGATCAAGATAGGCCTAGCTCAACGATGCCTGCAGCTGATGATGCATATTACCCAATAATAGATTTTATGTCCAGCTCATCGACGTCTGCTCCCGAGGTTCAATCACCAGCGGTAATCAGAAGTGAGGGGCCTTTTCAGGCATTCGCATCGTCTGAGCCTATTAGCCTCGCAGTTATGGCCCAACAGTTTGGTGTTCAGACAAGCAGCTCTTATGGGATGACTGAGGGACCTTTACCTGCATTCACTGGACAGAGCTCTTCAATTGGGAGGAAACTGAGTTTTACCGACGTGAGTATTCTAACCACTCAAATAGCTTGTATCTTGTTTAATTTCATTAATGTAATGGCTACCTTATGTGTCTATATTATTTATTTTGCATAGTCTCCCATGGCATTTGATGTTGGATCCTCACACATTCCTGTGCCGGATGTACAGACTTTAGAGCCACAGGTTAGCTTTTAATTCAAAGTTTTTGGAGACTTATGGTTCTTATGTGGTGTTTTGTCTTGGTTGCTTTGGTTGTTTGTGTTGGTCTATGGATAAAAAGTTTTAGCCGCGCGCTATTGAAAAGAAGTTTGATAAATACTGGGAGAGGTCCCTAATGCATACTGACATACAGCAATACAATGCAACTGAAGGGGTCTTTGAGATTCTGACATTTGCACACGAAGGTAAGGGCGGAAATATCCATAAAGTCTATGCGAAGGGAAAAAGTGTTCGTGTGGGAAGTGGAGAAACTACCATGTTCCATGTTCACATGCAATTAAATTTTGTGATATCCGCGGAATTCAACCAAAGACCTATGCTAGCAAGTACTACAGTTGCAGGTTTTACAAGCAAACGTACAGTGAAAATTTTTCACTGTTGGGTGATGAGGCATATTGGTCACCTTCTCCCTTCAGTTTAATTGCAAACACTGAATACGAGCGAACTTCAGGGGCGCGGACTACAACTAGAAGGAGGAATGGAATGGATATAGCTCCTGCTCGCATGGCTAGAAAGTGTAGTACGTGCAAGCAAACAGGTCATAACAAGAATCGTTGCCCCGACAGAAATCATTAGTTGTTATTGCTTGTTGGTTTTTATGTTTTTTCATAAGTTGTACGATCGTTGATTCCTTATGTAATCTTCCAAGAATATATAACATGTCTTGTGCCGTTTAATAGTTAGTATGTAATTTAACATTTACTACTCAGTTAATGTGTGACGTTTATTTAACTTATATTTTAATTTTTATTTTTGTTTGCATATATAACACATATTTAATTATTGCATGTGTTAAAATATTTATTTGAGTTAATCACTGAAATTAACTATATGCTTTAAAAATGTAAAAAATCAATAAAATATTTTTTATTAAAAACACACCCGAATATGATTTAAATAGAGGCAACGTCTTACAAAGTATTTGTAAAACGGTGTGGGAAAAAATATATATTGTATAACGTGGATCAGTCCACGTTTTACAATATATATTTGTAAAACGTGGACTGATCCACGTTATACAAAATTATTTGTATAACATGGATCAGTCCATGTTATACAATTTAAATTTATTTATTTTTTAATTTTTCGGTGGCTCTGACAACTGGAAAAAAAATTGGGGTATAACGTGGATCAGTCCACATTACACCCGTTTTGGTATGTAACTTTTTGGCTATTCCCTTTTGGTTTATATCGTGTATTTTTATACCCTTTAGGCTCGGACTCCATACATTCACCTCCTTTATCTTCAACTTATTCGTTACCAACTTACCATACATTCACCTCCTTCATCTTCAACTTATTCGTTAACTTCACATATATAGTTCTTAACGTGTTCCCATTCCCATTTCAAAAAGATCTATTTTGTTAAGTTGGTTCCACATTTTGGTGCTACATGGGGCTTCCCAGAGTATGATGATAAAGTATTGTTGCAGTTCTTTGACATCCTGATACAGCTACATTTTCTAGTGTGTTGTATCGATATATGCTATCTTTCAGACAGTATCATACTCTAGCACTCTACTAAAATCAAGGTTAAACAATAGCATATTTCTTTTTCTTTTATTTTATCGGTTAAAATCCCAATCCTTTATTCATCCTTGACTATAACTTTCTTTTAAATGGAAAAGGATTACAGTAAATGTGTAAGGAGTCCACCTCTTGAATAAGTTCATTGTCGACAGCGAGTTTGAAAAAAATTGTTCTAACTAACAATGTGTGTCTCCCATTTAAGATTTTTCTTTTCTTTTCTTTTCATTTTTTAATATTTTATTTCGTTTTTGCTATCTTTTCACTTGGCTATGTTATTTTTATTTCTCCTTTAGTGATTCTAATGTGATAACCTATTCAGGTGAATGGCGAAAAGATATTTCTTAAAAAGTCTGAAGTTTGGTTATCCATTTGAACTCTTGTGAATTCTCTCCACACTTTTTTGATGTGTATGTTGAATTTATAGGAGAAAATTTTGAAAGTATTCAATAAATTTTTTAATTTTTTAGAAATTTTAGTATATAATGACTTTGAGGATGAAAGGGAATTAATTTATAGTGGAAGGTTGATACACATTTTAAAAAAAAAAAACTGAGGCAAGGAAATTACAATGGCGAAAAGAAACCAAAAGAGAGACGGGTAAATCGAAAAAGAAATGGATGAGACTGAAGGCACAATTACAAAAAACAACACATGCAATATTATTTTGTGGATTTAGGGTAGATTTTGCACTTTTCTTCATTCCTCTTTATTTTAGTCTTCTTTTGGATTATAAATAAGGAGAAATTTGAAAGTATTAATATTTGTTCTGTAATGAAAGGAAAATGAATTTGCTACTTATATACACATTAAAGGTACAAAGTTGAAATCGTACTATTTTTTTAAGTAATTGTCATATGCACGTAAGGAGATCATATTTTCTTGATTATTTTCTTTCTTTACATGGTTCCTAAGGGAAAAAAAATCACCTTTATTATTAATTTATCAGGCTTGAACTGAAAATTATTAAAAACAACTGTTTGAAATATTATCGTGTGTGGCTATGATATAGTTGATTAGTTAGCTATTGATACTTTGATCGTTCGCGCGGATAAGTTACCTAAGTATAAAGATTCAAAGATATAGAGCCCGTTTGGATTGACTTATAAGATGTTTTCAAATTTTTTTTAATGTTTGGCTAGCCAACTTAAAGCCATTTTGTGCTTAAAATAAGCTAAAAAAAATAATTGAACCCGTTTGGCTCAACTATAAGCTGTTTTTTTTAAGCCCATCCAAACAGGCTCATATTCTTTCCTTCAAAAGCAGAAAAGATAATACAATAATTTCATCCGTTTCTTATTTTTTCAAGTGTATAATTAACGGTCAAAACTAATTCAGAAATTATTTCAAATTATAATCTGGATTCTCAACATTGTGCATCCATGCAATATTTAACCCTCTGTTCTTTTAACCATCCTCCCCCCCCCCCCCCCCCCCCTTCCCTTTTTCCCCCACCGAAACCAACCCCTCAGCCCCCCAATCTACACACACCTTTTCTATGATAAGATTGGACAGCACAATGAGGAATAAAATAAGAGGAATTTATTAGCATCACTTGCTTTCTTTTACATTGTTATTGTAGTGGAAAATAAGCTGTCCTTTGGTTGAAAGAGAATCAACTGAGCAATCTCACAACAATATGATAGATTCTCACAACTTTGACATAGAATAGTCCAGTGCATCAACTAGGAAGTCTGCACAAAAAAGAAGTTTAATTGCTCCAAAACCAGAAGACATTATATTTCTTGCAAATGAAATATCTAAAAACAAAATGGACTTGTTTCCTTCTCCTTTGCATGGCATATTGGCTTGTTTGTATTTCATTATTAAAAGGTTTATTATTATTTAAATAATCGATTGAACATAATCAATACTAGTCCTGAAATTTGAATATGTTGCATATTTGCAAATTTGGATTCTGTTAATATCAAATCAGATGGAACCATCCAATAAATAGGCGATATATATTGGACCAGTAGGTAAAGAGGTTACCTGCATCATCCTTGCTGAAACACATGGGAGGCTTTATTCTGAAAACATTTCCATGTAAACCACCTTTCCCTACTAGAACACCAAGATCTGGATCCAGAAGCAAGTGCATCGTTAGTATATATATGGCGGTTTTCCATTATTTTTCAATTCTCTTCAATTCGTCAGCTGATTAGACAAACCTTTAAGCTTCTCAAAGAGAACTCCAGTTTCTGCCTTGGCGGGTGTCTTTTCTTTTCTGTCGGTTACGAGTTCGATACCAACCATTAAACCCCTGCCTCTAACATCTCCAATTACTGGCAGTAACAAGGTATGTTAGTGATAATATTAACCAGAAAAGCAATCTATTTTTGCTAATACATGTCTGAGTTTTGAAAGCACAACAGACTTACTGTCGTGTCTTTTCTCTAGATCCCTGAGCCGCCCAATCAAGTGTGAACCAACCTCAGCACAATGCTTTTTGCGTTGTTCGTTATCAATAACTCTGAGTACTGCATGTCCACCAGCAGAGCAAACAGGGTTTCCCCCAAATGTATTAAATTGTATCTTTTGAGCCATAACACTTGCAATTTCTGGCGTTGTGACAACAGCTCCAAGTGGTAAACCATTTCCAATACCCTGAAAAATAATAACCTCGGGAGTAACAGACCATCACACAAGATCAAAAGACATTATATGTAACCAACAAATATGGTGCACTCTTGTGAAGACCAAAAGCTCTTGGCATGGGGAGGTTCAGTCCAGTCTGTTCACCTCAACTGGCATTCTACTCGAGACTAAAGCAAGCAGTATGGCAACCTCGTTACCAAAGGCGAAAAGCACATACAAGCTCTAAGGTTCACTGGGGCTTTAAGCGCATAGTGCAAATAAAGCATGGACTTTAATGATGAAAGGCGCAAATGGTGGAAAAAATACAAATATTTATGTGTAGTCCTAGACTAATAATAATGAGCATGAATAGAAAATATATGGACAAAGAAATTGACAATTTTTTACGATAAAATAAAATATCATCTGTTTAGTGTCGCTTCTTGAGGATCATGTTCAATGGCAAGGAAAAGTATGCCTGAGAACGTTGAAACGCTCAACATGATTTGCGCCTCGCTTCAGGGCTTAAGTGCACTTTAGGCGCGCCTTTGACAACACTGGTGTTAAAATAAGATATAAGTGCACTTTAGTGTCTTGCCTGGAGAGAATATTGGGGACGGAAGTCTTGGGAGGAGTGAGGGTTTATGGAGCAAATCTTCCATAATAGGAACATGGTCGAACATTTTGGAAATTGAAAAGATGAAAAGAAGTGAATTGCAATACCTTCGCCATTGTAACTATATCAGGAGTCACACCCTGTGTCTCAAAACCCCAGTAGTGGCTCCCTGTGCGACCAAAGCCGGTTTGTACTTCGTCAGCAATACAAACACCTCCCGCTTTGCGAACAATGTCGTAAACCAACTGCAAGTATCCAGGGGCTAGTTCAACTGCTCCTCCAACCCCCTAAAGCAAACAACCAGAATTTTGTCACGCTTGAAATGTTCCAAGCCCTTCTAGTCTAAGACTCGAAGCAGCATTTTACCACATGACAGAAATAACTAAGTCCAAACCTGAATTGTTTCAGCAATAAAACCAGCAACCTTTCCTGAAGTACCATGATCAATGTGATCCTGTACATCTTCAGCATATCGTTTAGCATCCGATCCGAATGCTCCACGATATGGGTTAGGATTCAGAACGTGATGGATTTCACCCTGTAAATCATCAAAGAAATTAAAAAAAAAAAAGCATGGGGAATGTCAAATCCAGCTGGCATGACATATTTGACCGCTCTCATCAAAGCGTGCACTGGATAAACTTCTAAATTTAAAAAAAAAAAAAAAAAAAAAAGGGAAGATACACTTCTAATCTCTTTATGCTTTGGCCCAAGAGAATACCTGTGGAATAGGGTACTTCCATGTGTTAAGAGCAGTTAGCCCAATTGTGTTTGCGCTTCCGCCATGATACGCATTCCTCAAGGCAATCATATTTAAGTTACCAGTGTACAATCGTGCCATGAGCATTGCTAATTCATTTGCTTCTGTCCCTGAATTTACGAAATATACTACCTGCAGTTCAAAACAAGAAAGTCAGACTGACAAATATTAGAAAATTCCATATAGGGATACTGATTGAGCTCATACTTCAGAAGATAAACCTCACAGACACAAACCAATCCATGTTCATAGCCATACTGTGGTTGGCATGATAAGGTACTACTCCTATACTACATCATTCGATTTGTTTCAGGGACTTCAGGTAATAATCCGCACCAGACAAATTAATCTTCACCGTCCTGAATTATTCAATCTCCAAAGGGAGAGAATAAAATCTAATAACTCAATGGATACGGGGTGCTATGGCACTTACCTCTCTTTCCTTTTCTGGCTTAACTTGTTGTTTGGATGGTGTTTATCTTTTTTTTTTTTTTTTTTTTTTGACAAGGTAACAGAGTTGGGATGGTGTTTATCTTGTAAACATTTTAGGCTTAGTTCATTAGAATAACATGAATTACAAGCCTATATAGATATTTCATGTCCATGTTCTTCTCAAAAGACAACAAGTGAAAATACTTGACAACCAAGGTAGTTTTGGCAAACAATTTAGTCCATACTCCAACATATGTCTTTAATCTCATGAATGCGTGATAGAAATCGATTGTACCCATTACTATAGAGGAAGCTTTTACAACCTGAACAAAACTTCTCCATGACCCCAATACCTCAATAAAATTGCATAAGCTACAAGAGAAAACAAATAAGCTGTTTCAAATGGTGAACAAAATCACAAGATTCTAGAATCTTATATCCATATATTCCCAAAGTACGGAATTTCGAGGCGTAGTTTGACAAAGATCAGAAATCATGGAAAACAAGTTTGAATTAGCTATCGTGTAGAAGTTAGTTAAAGATTCCGTTCCGAATTATAAAAGGAATGTGCCAAAAATAAAGTATCGATCAAGGGAAGGATGTCAATGAAGGCCAATTTAAGATAAAAGAGAAACATGTCATGCTAACCTAAACTATTGGAATGGCAAAAATATCAATCTTTCTGTCATGATGGAAGGAGGAACTTTCTAAAAAATGGGAAACGGAATTATATCAGGGACACCTTCTGTAAGTTGACTATCAGAACCCAAGAGAAACCTATACTCTTTATGCACATAATATAGCTAAAGAAAATGTGCACCGAATAGGCTATTAGGGTAGTGGTAGTATTTTTAACCTTTAGCTCTCCTGGCATCTTAGATGCCAATGCTTCAGCAAAATCGCCTATCGCGTGATGTAGATATATTGTTGTAGCGTGTTGAAGAAGCTTGCTTTGATCCATGATGGCATCCAACACTTGAGGATGACAGTGACCACATGAGACAGTAACTATTCCAGCAAAAGCATCAAGATAACGCCTTCCATTCTCATCATACAAATATTGCATCTTCCCCTCAACAATATTTAGCTGTTTCAAATGTAAAAGAGTTATTACAAAGAGATTAAAAGAAAGCAATTATAGAGCTCTAACATACCAACATGAACTCCTTTTTTAAAAGAAGATTTACCAACATGAACACTATTAGCCATGGGCATTTACTAATGCCAGTTTTTCTTATTGTTAGCTGGAATCTCATGTCGATCCGTATGAATCAACCTTGCTAACTTTTTCATTTCATGAAATAATAATGTGGTTCTTATCTTTAAATCTTTGGAGTTACCTTATTGCATGTGAATGAAGTGTGGAACCTTAAATCGAAAAGCTATAAGTACAAATTTGCAAATGCAGGCTTCCCCAATAGTCGATATAACATTATATCTCAGTTGTTAACTATACCGCATTTGGCCATATGGATCAACACAAAGTTATGGATACAATTCAAGACTAAAGAAAACAACATATCATATTTACCAAACCAACTCCTCACAAACCAATTTCTTTCCAGTGTAGAAACTTAATCAATTAATCCAAATGCAAGGAAAGGGAAAAAACTTGTCATCTGTACTCTAAATTGGAAAATAAATCTTACATTACTCATTCACCGAAAAATCAAATCTACATCACCAAACTTAAGCACAGAGAAACACAACCCTCTTCCTCTAAAGTAAATCAAACAATCCATTTTCTTGATTCATGCGCTTTATAATCCACTGAACATCTCAAAACCAAGAAAAAGTAGTAGAAAAACAAAAAAGACATACTATATCCACAACACTAATATGTAATAATGAAACAAAAAGAGAAGGGGATATATGTTACAGGTTTTTGGTAGAAATAGAAGAGGGAAGGACCCAAAAACTTTTGTCTTTTCGCCAACACCTCATCCGCCAATGGTCCTTTATACGCCTTTGGTTGGTACTCAAACGGTGGCAGTTCCGGTGGCGCTACCGTTTGCCCGGAAAAATGTCTCAACGTACCCTCATAGGATAACCACCTATACTTTCCCCATCCATTTAGTAATTTCCTCTGTAACGCCATACTTGTTGATCACAAAAACACACTAGCTAACACACCCATATATGTACACAGACAGGGGCGGTCCTATGTGTCCACTTGTTAAAAAATAATACTGTATATACATGTATATTTAATCTGTTTTTAAAAAATATGTATGCATATATAGTGTTATTTATATATTTTTTATACATTGAATCCACTTGATAAATTTTTTAGGTCCGACACGTACTCAAATAGTTTTAGTTTCCTCTCTTTTTTTTTAATCATTTCCAAAACAATTATTCCGTGTTTAACTAGCCGCACACCTGTGAGTTAAAAAGAAGATATAGGAGGTGACTTACCCCTGTTTGGATGGTTTTTCCCGTGGTTATGGTTTTGTATGAAATCATATTTATTTTTATTATTCTTAAAATTATGTAATATTATGTTATAAATTCATGGTTCATCCTATAATTATATAATCATGAAAAGTCTTAATTTTTATAATCACAAATTTGATAATTTTTCCGTGGTTACATATTTCATTTTCCCATTATACGCCATCCTTCACCATCCACCCCACCCCACTCCCATGCTACCACCCACCCCTACCCTTATCCCACAGCCACCCATGTCACCCCACCCTCCCCTCCACCACCCACTACCCCTCACCACCACCCAACCCCACGCTACCACCCACTACCCCCATCCTCATCCCACAACCGCCTACTACCCCCACCCTCATCCCACCCACCCCTCCACCACACCCACTCACTATCAATTTATTTTTTAAAAGTCCCTATTTTATTCTCTACCTGAATTTTATTAATATATAAACTAATTTCTAATTAAGAGTTAATGGTATTTTAGTAAACTTACAAGTTATTATACAGTACCATACAGTCAAACCAAACAATACAAATGTTATTAAACCACAATGAATGATACGGTCTATCCAAACATTGTGTTCATTAATACAGAACAACACCATACTACACCGTACCATACTATACATTAATGAATCACGGGAAACAACCATCCAAACAGAGGGTTAGAGCCCATTTGGATTAGCTTATAAGTTGCTAAAAATAGCTTATAAGCTGTTTTCAGTTTTTTTTAGTGTTTGACTGGTCAGTTTATAAGCTATTTTGTACTTAAAATAAGCCCAAAAAAATAATTAGGCTCGTTTGACTTAGCTTTTCTAAAGAAGCTTATAAGCTATAAGCTGAAAACGGCTTATAAGCCTAAGAAAATAAGTTGGGCTATCCAACTTATTTTTTTCAGCTTATAAGCTGCTTTTTTGAAGCCCATCTAAACAGGCTCTTAGTAGCCGTTTGCCATAAAAATTATTCACTTTTTTTCGGATTTTTTTTTTCACTTTTTTTACTTTTAGGCGTTTGGCCATAAATATTTGGAATACAACTTCGGAGTTGTATTCCGGAATACCAAAAATAAGAAAAACTTGTTTTTCAAAAAAAATTCACTTTTTTTACTTTTTTACACTACATTTCACCAAAACTACAATTTCAAAAACTATGGCCAAACACAACTCAACTCCAACTCTAACTTCAAAAATTCCAAAAAAAAATGATTTTTTGGGTATTTATGGCCAAACGGCACCTTAATAGCTTATTTCATTAAGAATAAAAAGTTTTGAGTTAAATTATTTATAAATATTGAAATGTATTCTTTTTTTGAGATAAAAAAATATATCAAATAAATTAGATAGAGAAAATATTTCTTTTTATATTCCAGTAAGTTGACAATTTAAATATCTTTCCTGATAAATTTAAAACTATAAGATTTAAAGGTAAAAAAGACTTTTTAGTACATTATCTAGATATTTAGTAAGTTGACAATTTAAATATCTTTTCTGAATTTAAAACTACAAGATTTAAAGGTAAAAATATATTTTAGTACATTATCTATTTTTTTAATTTAAAATTTTCTTTTTATTTTTTAAATTTAAAAAACTTGTCAAACTAACACATTTAAATTGGGACGAAGAACGTATATTAAATGGGAGTTTCGATAAATGATGACATAGGAAAGTTTTGGATTTTAATAGTAGTTGAAGGCATAATACAGTGTAGTATTAAAGACTATTTGAGGTGGACCCCACAAAGATTTTATAGTTTTCTTTTATTTGATGGGTACCTGGATTAGAAAGTTGTTTGGTTTTATTTTGCGTTAGTGTGTTTTTTGGATGACTTCTCAATTTAGTTTGAAAGAATTGTTTTTGAATTATTGTGATTTCGCATTTGAAAGTATTGTTCCATTTTTAAGAACGACTTTAAACAACGTGTATTTGGTAATATCAGAATAATATATTTCGGTTACCAAAACATAGTAAGTTGCTCCCTCCGTTCCAATATATATAATATAGTTCGATTGGGCACAGAATTTAAAAAATAAAGAAAGATTTTTAAATCTTGTGGTAATAAGTCAAAGATATTTGTGTGGTTATAAATCATCTCCTTAAGTGTAAAAAAAAAAGTTTAAAGCTAAATTGTTATCAAATAAAAAAATATATCATTCTTTTTTGACGGATTAAAAAGAAAAGTGTATTATATAAATTGGGACAGAGAGAGTATTTCCTTTTACACATGGTTAGTTTTCTTTCTCTTTCTTTTTTCATAATGTATTCAAGTTTTAACAATCTCACACTATTATTGTTCCTTATGTTTCCGCGAAAGTTGATTTAAGAACCATTTTTAAAGTATGGATGGAAATGATTTGTTTAAAATTAATTTTTGAGGGTAGTTTCTTAGTTTTTTTGAGTTATACAAATATGAAGCACAAAATAAAGTAAATAGACATTAAAATTCCATTTTCTAGTAGCTTTGTTTAATAATAATGTACAAAATAACTCAATAAATCATAATCATGTATGTTTTCTATGTGAATGCTATTCTCGAGGCGCCTTAGGTGAACTTTCCTGAGAGAAAATTAGAAATAAGCTTTGATTATTACGTATGTATCGTTATGGTATAAGTGCCAAATTGATTTGTTACTCCATCCGCCGGTCCCAATTTAATAGCTTGTTTGGTCATATTTATTTTTCTCTCAAAAATATTTATTCTTTCAAGCAGTGCTTATTTTTTAAAAAGTAAAGTTTTTAATCAAGTATTTGAGAAAAAATAAGTACTTTTGGGGAATATCAGAATCAGTTTTTCAAAAACTAAAAAAAATAACTTTTGCCCTAAAGTAAGTACTTTTGAGAAAAATACATATAGAAACACTTTTTAAAAGCTTAGCAAAAAACTAATTGCTGCTCAAAAATACATTTTAAATTAATTGGCCAAACACAAACTGTTTTTAGCCAAAAGTACTTTTTTAAAATAAATTATTTTTAGAAGTTTGCCCAAACAGACTATAAGTGTCTTAACTTGACATAAAATTTAAAGAATAGAAGGAGATTTTTGAATCACGTAGTTCTCAATTAAAAATGTGTAATGTATTAAAATGTCTTTTAAGTCCGTTTTAAACTTGTCATATAATATTTATAAATTATCAACTTATTAAATATAAAAAAAACTACTCGAAACAAATTAGAAAGAAAAATAAAACACTTAATTGTGGCAGAGGGAGTACTATAATTGAGGGTCTCTGTCAAGTTGATTCCGTGTACTAGTTTATGATAATCCATAGCGATGAGGTCAGGATTCGATGCATCATGTCATATGATAAGGATGCTGATTCATTTCCACGTTAGTTGCTCCATTAAATAAAAGATACTGTACTTAAGTATCACTAGGGTTGTTCACAGTTTTGGTTAAAACCAAAACCAAATCGAAAATTTAATCAAATCGAATAAAATAATCGACACTTGGTTTAGTTTGGTTTTAAATTTGAAAAACCGATAATATTTGGTTTGGTTATGGTTATAGTAAAAAATAACCGAATAAATAACCGAACCAAGCCGATAATTATATACATAAAATTTATAATTATTTATATGTCTAATATTAGCTTTTCATAAATAATTAAAGATATTTTATACCTTTTAATTATTAATTTAATTTTAGTCTACTTATTTTTAAGGCCCATGTCTTAAAAGAATATGTCCAACAATCCAAGCCCAACTCTAATAAGTCGTAAGCATAAGGGTTATTTGTATTTTGAAACCTCAGTTTGACTTGTTCTTTTGAATCTAAACTGCGTTGCAAGTTTGGTTCACCTGATTTGCAACAGCGTGTCTTTCCCTCAATATGCAGCAAAGTTCACCCTTGTGAGCTATGAGGAAAAAAGAGTTTCATAAGAAATTTGAAGAATGTAGAGAGAGAATATTTGAATTGTCACAGCTAGTCATAAACCGAAAAACCGAACCAAACCGAACCAAACCGATAATAACCAAACCGGTGGTTATTATTTTACTTGGTTTGGTTATGGTTTTAGACATTTAAAAATCGACTAAATTGGTTTGGTTATGGTTTTAACCAATAACCGACCCAAACCGAACCATGAACACCCCTAAGTATCACCACTGATATACTAATATTTATTTGCTGGTTGGACCATCAAATTTAAATTTAAAATTAAATTTAACACTACTGCAAGAAATGTTGATTGTGGAAAACAATTACATGTTACAATTAGTAATACCAATTTTTCGAGAATAGCCTAACGGCCACTTAAATTTGCACCCGTTTGTCATTCCGATTACCAAATTTACGACTTTTTTATGTAAACTAGGTAGTGATGGCCTGTGCCTGGACGGGCCAATATTGTAGAAGTTGGAATAATTATTTTCTAATTATATTTTCTTAGACATGAAAAATGTACAAAGAAAAAAACTCAAAAACTAAAGTATATAAAGGCAAAACAAGTAGGGATTCAATAGCTCAGTTGACTACCTGAACTTTTATCAAGTTGGTGAGAGTTCGAATCCCCACATTATTAACCCCTCCCCCATTTTTCCTTCAACTACACCCTATGTAGAAAAAAAAAAAAAAAAGAGTAAGGGCAAAACAATAGATACATGTCAATTTTTTGTTCATGTGCCAAACAGCAGTAGGATACGTTCATATACAATATATGTGCAAAAGGACATTAATATATCGTCCAGTGAAACCATATTAAACCCACAACATTATATAATTTTTTGGCATCTGCAGATACATCACAGCAAGCACATCCACTCCAAAAACGACAACAAATGAGAAGTTATGGAGCACCTATAAATATAAAAATCAAGTTAACACCAATCAATTAAAAGAAATTGCTGTTTAAAAGAGTACCAAAAATAGATATGTTCTTCTTTGTTTTTCACATTGGAAGATAAATATTGTGAAGTCTCGTTGCAGTACTTTCAAAATATCAATATAAGAGAATATAAGATAGAGCATTCATGTGAATGAATTCCACAATTACCAGAGACTAGGAAGCTAGCATCTATTATTTTTTGGCAAGTCTAATCCACAACCGTGAAAGCCAAGAAGTCTGCACAAAATACGCTACCACCCTAGCAAAGATTGTCGTCTAAGAACTCAAGACAATTTTGCTTTCAAATTACAATCTATGAAGCACAAAGATCTGCTAAGTCTCAAAGACTCTTTTGCCTTCTACATGACTCCACGCTCAGCTGACCTGGAAAATTGAAGCTCATTGATTGTCATCATTTCGACATCTATAAGACGACCTCTTAAGGTGAGATCCCTTCTCATAAGGCAATAAAAAATCTTTTTTACTTAAAAGTGAAAGAACCACTGTTCTGTTGTTATCTTATATTAGTCGTCACATTAACCTCACATGCAAAACATGATAGAATGATGTAGTCCCCAATATTGCTGCTATTCCAATAAATGACCACAATGAAGCCTACATCAAGAGTATGAATGTTTAATCAGATTTTGCACCCGCAACAATGTAGCATTTCCTTTTTAAAAAATTAAACATTTCTTCCAATTATGTCCTCTTCAACTAAGGGTAAATCATAATCTAAGGAGTTCTTAAAATCTAAATACATAGGAATAAATAGGGGTCCTCCTAGAAGAATAAATCATGTCCTCTGGCGTGCCGTGAAATTACGGGATATTCGATGCTAATTCCTTAAGCTTTTGTGACTCTTCAAGCACTTTTGGTGTTACTTTTCGTGTATTTATGTCGTTTTGTAGGATAAGATGTCCGGAGAGCATAACAGAGCAAAATGGAGCAAAAATAGAACAAGCAGCACATGCGAGTAGCATGTTGTGCATGCGAGCACCACTTGTTGCAGCATGTGCTGACAGAGATATGAGAAATTGAAGATAGTTGGTGCAGCACATGCGAGCACTACATGCGAGTAGCATGTCGTGCATACGAGCAGCACTTGCTGCACCACAGCTGCTTGCATATGCACAACATGCTAGAGTTTGGTGCAACATGCGACTGGCATGTTGCGCATGCGGCACCAGATGTGATTAGCATGTATGACACCCAGGGTATTTTTGTCCAGAAATTGGTCCGTTTTGGCAAGTCTATAAATAGAATACTAGGGTTTTTAAAACTTATCTTTGGCCATTTTACAAGCTTTGGAGTTAGGATTTTTATACCACACCTTTGGAGGAGAAGATTGGAGCTCTTTAATGATAAATTTCTTAACCCTTTCTTCAATTCCTTGCTTTATATTGCATATTTAAGTGTGTTGTATTTTATTCCATTACTTGAAACTTGTTTATGAAAATAGACATTGTTAAAGTTTTGGATCAAACTCTTGTTATGCTTATGTATCGAATGATGTTTATATCTAATGAAGTGGGTCATTGTTTCCTTAATTAATCTCGTTTTGAATGATTCTTAAGGGAATAGCTAACCCTAAGACTCGCCTATTTACTTTTTTTTTTTTGTAATGAAAACCAACAAAATGGTGGATATTTATTGAGAAAGAAAAGGGTTTGTACAGAACCAGCCAAACAGCTAGTTAGAAAATAACAAGAAAACAAAGATGCAGCAACAAAATATATATAAAATAAAGCTAGAATTCCTGTAGTCTTGACTTGCATCCATCTGTCTCATCTCCAAGCTCTCACCAGATGAAATGGATTCAAATCACTTGAATTTTCTTCAGACTGCAAGTTTGTAGCCTCACTTCCTGTAATTTCCTGCTGCAAATGCAAAAGAACATATCCAATGTGTGCAATCTTTGGTATATATGCTGCATATAGCCTCATCTATTTAAGTTATCCAGCATGGGGATGGGCATGCATGCACACTAATACCACCCATCCTGAACTTCTCAAACAGCTAGACTAGATGCAAGAAAACAACTGTCCCACAGCCTTCCATCATACACCATAAGCATGTAATCAACTCAGTTGCTTGAAACTCTAGTGTCTGATGCATATCTGATTCTCAAATTTGGAATCTGAGCCTTGTCAATGTTCAATAATTTCCTAGCCATAGAAGGTAACTCCTGAAAAGTGTTAAATTGTTGTGTACCTGCAAAATCAAAAACATAGTTAGCTAAAAAATCTGCCAGGCAGTTTCCCTCCCTATAAATGTGCTCCATTTCAACAGTCTTCCCTCTTATCAATCTGTTGATGTCCTTTAAGATCATACTAATACACCATGGAACTTCCCATGTTCCGCTAATGAACATCTTCATGGCTAAGGAGTCAGTTTCCTCCAATAGATGATACAGTTGATGATCCATACAATACTTAATTCCTTGCTTGATGGCCACAGATTCAGCAACTAAATTATTCCCATCAAGAATCTTTTGAGCTGCTGCATATACCAGATCTCCATTATCATCTCTAATGCAAAAGGCCACTGAACTAGGACCTGGATTTCCTCTTGAAGCACTATCACTATTGCACTTACACCAACCACTTGCAGGCACTCTCCATGTCACAATTGTGCACTTCAGACTTGGTCTAAACTGTTCAAAGTAATCAATAATATCAGGCCACTTATGAGGGATGTTCTGCCAACCTGGATACTTTACTTTGCATAGCAAGTGAATGTTTTGAGAAATTTCATGGATCACCCTATGCATAGACATTGAACCTCCATGAAGCTTTGTGTTTCTCCATTTCCATATTTGCCACATGATCATTCCTGATACTGCTTTAATGATAGGTTTCAACTTATAATGACAATTAGTATTCCACCATATTTGCCCTGCTTGTTTCACCTGAAAACAATTCATTTATATACCAGCAACACTGCTAAAAATCT
This sequence comes from Lycium barbarum, assembly GCF_019175385.1. Taxonomy (NCBI): domain Eukaryota; kingdom Viridiplantae; phylum Streptophyta; class Magnoliopsida; order Solanales; family Solanaceae; genus Lycium; species Lycium barbarum. Next base: position 25,336,128 of record NC_083346.1, on the reverse strand, counting down.
TCCAGATATATTGTGCAACTTAACCATTCAGAAATAAATGATCAATGGTTTCCTGCTATGAATTCCTGCAGCAACAACACCTTGATACAACATTTATTCCAATTCTAACTATCACTTCATCAACAGGTAACTTAAACTTCCATAATCTCCATAAGAAAAAGGATATCTTGAAAGGGACCCCTTTTATCCATAGTTGTTTATACACTGTAGAGATATGGCCTTTTTGTCTGAGCAGATTTCAGGCACTTGAAACAGTAAATTTCCCAGAGCTAGTCATCATCTACCATGCCCTGTCACACAAAGTTGAACTTTCCTTCATCAGAAGCTTCTCTTGAATATGATTAACAATTTCTCCTGGTAGTAGTTGTTGTAGCTTTTGAAAGTTCCAATCATTTCCATCTAACAGTTCAGATACATCTTCCACACTTTCATCAATGGCTTAATTAGGTAATGTATAGTACAAGGCTCCTAATTTTGCCCAGTTGTCAAACCAGACATTAGCAGTTCCACTCTTAGTTTCCCACTATATTTCCTGTTCTATACTATCTCTTGCTTCTAATATCATCTTCCAAACCTGTATACCTCCCTTCCATTGGACATACTGAGGATATTGCTTCTTGCAGTATTTGTTCCATAGGTAATTGGCCCATAGTGAGTTTGAGGTTCTAAAATTCCACCATAATTTAGCACATAATGCCTTTGACACATCAAACAAAGATCTGAAGCCTAAACCACCCTCCTCCTTAGGAAAACACATATTAAGCCATGTAGACCAATGCCTAGATTTGACATCTTCCCTATTACTCCAGAAAAATTTGGCAAAAATCGGGTGTATTTCCTTATAACACATTTTGGAGGTTTCACAGCAGATAAAAGATGTATAGGGATACTTTGAAGTACACTTGATATCAGCACAGACTTTCCTCCAGGTGATAGCAACCTCCCTTTCCAAGCTTGGAGTTTATCCTTCACTTTTTTAATAAGTTCAGAATAATCTGTTTTCCTCTTCCTAGCATGAGAAATTGGGCATCCTAATTACACAAAAGGAAATGAACCTCTTGAAAATCCTGTAGTTACTGCCACCCCTTGTACAATATTCTGTGAAACTTTAGCAAACATGTAAAAGGAACTTTTCCTTTTGTTAATCAGCTGATTAGACACCTTCTTATAATCCTGTAACACCTTCATGATCATGTTTAGTGAATAATTGTCTGCTGAGGCAAAGATTATGGTGTCATCTGCATATGCCAAGTGGTTAAGATTGGCACTCTATTTTGGCATCCCATAACCTTTAAATTCAGAGATTTCAAACAATGAATTCAAGGCTCTTGTCAGAACCTCTGCTGATAAAATGAACAAAGCAGGTGACAGAGGGTTACCCTGCTTGACACCCCTAGTTGAGTGAAAGAAGCCATGAGGTTGACCATTAACTAGCACTGAGTACCAGTTATTAGCCAACAATCTCCATACTAAGTCCACACTCCTTTCTGCAAACCCCATCTTCCTGAGTACCTTAGTTAAAAATAACCATGATACTCTATCATAGGCCTTAGTCATATCAAGTTTCAAAACTACATTTTGCAGGTTTTCCTCTCAATCTGATGTCAGACACAATTTCCTGAGTCAACAGGACATTTTCAATGATGTTTCTCCCTTTAACAAAACCAGACTGATTAGCTGAGATGAGCCTAGGAAGAATATGATCAATCTTGTCATGTAACACTCTAGAGATTATCTTGTTTCTGAAGTTGCTAAGACTTATTGGCCTCACATCAGAAAATGTCTCAACTTCATTCTTCTTAGGCAACAATACAAGGTTTGTGTGTGTTATAGACTTAGGAAGAGTATGACCCTCAAAGTAATCCTTCACCACATTATGCACATCAACACCTACTATATCCCAACATGACTGGTAAAACAAACTGGAAAAACTATCAAGGCCACTTGCACTATCCCCAGCTAGTTTAAATACTGCTTGCTTGACTTCTTCAAGACTTGGACTACTACAAAATACAACATTATCCTCCTCTGTCACCATTTCTTGAATATGCTCCAATAATGAAAAATCCTCCTGCTGAGGCTCTTGAGTGAATTGCTTTTGATAAAAGGAAATTGCCTCATCTGCTAGATTGTCATTCCCTTCAATCCAAATGCCATCAGAGTTTTGTATTCTTTTGATCTGAGTTCTCTTCCTTCTGTCCTTCACTATATTATGGAAGAATCTTGTATTTCTATCTCCTTCTGCAAAATAGTCAAAACAAGCTTTTTGTCTCCAAAATTCCTCCTCATAATCTTCAGTTCAGCTTGTGCTCTTTGAAGGATCATTCTATTACCTTCTGTAGGGAATTCCTAAAACAATTCTTCTTTGATTCTAACTATCTCCTCTCTAATGCTCAGTTGTTTGAAAATATCCCCAAAAGTATGCTTACTCCACTGGGATAAAGCAGATTTCACACTTTTCAACTTCTGCTTAAAAGCCAGGAACACATCAGTTGAATCACCTTGTCATGTTGCCTCATCATGAAAATCTGCATGCTTAGTCCAAAACTTCAAAAATTTGAAAGTTTTAATAAATGTCTGAGTTTGATCAGTACAAGATAATAACAAAGGTGCATGATCAGACCCAGTCCTTGACAGATGATCTACTTCAATTTGACCAAACCAGGATTGAAATAGATCATTAACAAGCAGCCTATCCAATATTTGAAAATGCATTCTCCATTTGTTCTACCATTCCACCATGTAAAAGGGCTACCTTTGAAGTTAACCTCAGACAACTCACATGAATTGACACAACAAGCAAAATCTTCATATTCCTGAGGGAAAACAGGCAAGCCTCCAATCTTCTCTTCTTTATTTAGAATTACATTAAAGTCACCACCTATTAGCCATGGCATTGACATAGTGGCTGATAGATTACACAAACAGTCCCATAAATTCACTCTTTCCACTTCATCACACTTTGCATATACCATAGTAACTACCATATTTTTGTGCAATTCCTGGAAAAACCGCTTAACAGTAATTTGTTGTGCAGTATCCTCTAAAATATCCACATCAATATTTTCATTCACAAAAAACCATATTTTACCAATGCAATTAGCCTTGGCATACTGCATACCAATTTTCCTTCTATATTGATCAATATGTCTCACATGTTGGAATGGTTCCATAAAAGCTATCAAGAAGAACTTGTGGTGCCTGTGCAGCATCTGCACTATATGAAAAGTTTTTTGAGTTCTCACTGATCTGATATTCCAAAAAAGAGCCTTCATCAGCATTTATAACTAGATTTAGAATTACCCAATTTTGGCATCACCCTTACAGGTTGGATTTCCTGACCTATTTGTTTCTTGGCATTTCTTGTACCTTTCACCTGAGACTTAGGTGAGAGGTCTGCATCTTTTATAACATGATCCAATACAGTAGCAATAGCTTCTTCATCATCTAAACAGGTGATATCTTCTGCCTTTTTTCCTACTATATCTGATCCTACATCTAACTCTTCAATATTATGAGACACCAGATCATGTAGTTCCCTCATAGGAGAATTTCCCCTTATCTTTATGACTTGTTGATCTTAAAGTATTTCTGCCAATTCACTTCCTTCCAGGAGAACATCAGTGACCTAACTTTGACCCTTCAAATTATTATTTTTCATCAATGTCAAATCCATCAAAGCCAAGTTATTATTTTCCAACAAAGCCAAGTTATTGTTTTTCATCAAAGGTTGTTCTTCCACTAATCTTTCCTCATTAGATGGGTCCACTTCAAAATCAGTCAACCCCTCCTCTTGTGCTATTTGAGAATGTGATGCTGTTTCCACCTCCATTAGTGCCTCTTTATGCAGAACTTCATTACTCTTTATTAAAGTAGTTGGACTTGAATATGCATTCTTCTGCTATGTTTGCTCTTCTTTTCCACTATTCACCTTTACAATGGAAGCTTCTACAACAGCTTCAGTCTTCTTTTGCTATACCAATACACTTTGTTCAGCCTGCTGTACCTAGTCATCATTTCCTTGTGTTAATCCATTATATCCAATCTCAATATTGATCACTTCTTCATTCTAAGCCACACTATCAGCACTGACGACCTCAATGGCCTACACCTCTTCTTGTAAGGCATCAAACTTGTTATGAGTAACTATATCTTCAGCCCGTTGACTTTGTTTTTGAGTAGTTTCATTTGTGCTTGTAGATAGTGGCTGATCAAGCACTCTATTATCTTTCACTATATTCCAATTTCCAGGATCACCAAGCACTTTGCCACTAGCCAATAATCTAGCATTAAACCTCCTTCTATTATTATGTTGATTATTCCTTTTCTTCTCAGGGATTGGATTTTGAGGAATTTCATGATGAATCACAGCTTTTCCTTTTCCAGAATTAACAGGTATATCCTGTTTAGTAACTACAACAGATGAGTTCCCCTTATCTTCCCTTATAAGCACCTGTTTTCCATTCTCCTGAACATTAGTACCCTTGTTTTCATCATCAACATATGCTAGTTCAGGGTGTAAATTTCAGCATTCGTCTTCAGAATGACCTTGTAACTTGCATTCATGACAGTAATTTGGCAAATAATCATATCTGATCTTCACCTTGTCCACTCTAATTCCCTGAGTTTCGTCATCTTCAATTTCCATAATTACATAGGAAGGAAGATCAACCAACAAGTCTAGCAAAACTTTAACTCATACACAGCTTGGTCTAGTTCTATTCTCAGTTGCTTTATCCAGGTGTAGTGGAATTCCAACAGTAGAAGGAAGTGAAAATAGAGATTCTTGACCAATGAAAGTTGGCATAAGATCTGGGAATGAGATCCAAGTAATCACCCTAGATGTTTCTTCATCTATTTTAAACTTAGTATCATAAATTAAAGGCCTCATTTGATAAGGACATCCATCCCTCGACTGTATATAGTATGACCCTTTGGAACATAGATTAATAAAGTCCTCCCTGAGAGATGAACGTATCAATACGTGCTTATGTCTAAATAAACCAATTTCACACTGTCTTTTAATCCCACATTGCGTAGGCAAAATGGTACGTAGTTCTTCTATCTCAGGCCAGCCATAAGAGAACTTACCAATGACGGCATATTGTAGTTTCTGCATTCGTTCCATTTGTTCTACTTCATTTTGTTTCCAACGTAATACTGGTACACCATTGCAAAAGTTTACAGTCTTCAAAGGAATATTTGACGTAAGGTTAAGGTTTTGCATGGGGTTCAAAGTTTGCGATTTAAACAAGTCATTGTATTTGGTCTTTGAGGTTTGTAGTTGGGTTGGAATATTTTCTATGCTGGTGGTGGATGTGTTAGCAGCCTGGCCAGCCATCAATGACGGCTGACCAGTGGCCAATGTGGCCATCTTCTCGTAGGGACGACTAGGTTAGGGTTTGCATGTAGGGTTTAGGGGAGAGAAGAGAGCTTTTATGCGTGATTGGTTTAATTGTTTAGGAGCTAACCCGCCCATTTACTTTGATCGAGCTCAGAAGAAGAAATCTAGTTGGGAAAGATTAATTAACAAGAATTTGGAATATAACCCTCATCTAATAACTTGAGCTAGGAATAGGAAAGTTACTTGAGATTCAATTGGTTGCGCTTGATATCACACTCTAAGGCTTGGAAAAGCTTAGAGTGAAATTCATTGATTTGGTTGGAAGACTTTCAATGAAATTTTAAAAACCATTATCTATTAACATAAGCTCACTCTTAGTTGTGAAATCATAAAATATATTGGATCGTTACTTGAGAGTTCCTTGTATCCATGTTTGTAGCCATTGATCATTTTACCTGCTTTCTAGATTAGTTTATATTTTCGCATTAGTTTTAATTTTCTTAAAAATTAATTATTGAAAAAGTGTTTGGCTTAGCCTAGAAAGTGATAATTCCTTACTTCTTTAAATCACCTATTATATTGTTCCCTGTGGGATCGACCCCGACTCATAGTTGGGTAAATTATATTGCATACGACGTGTACACTTTCTCACTTGAGGAGTGGATTTGGACGTTATCAATTTTCGCGCCGTTGCCGGGGAACAATTTGGCGTTTTTGGGTTAGTTTGGAATTTAAGCTTGCTCTCTTTAGTCCAAACTTGTGAATATGTTTTTGTGTTTTTTCCTGTTTCTTTGTGTTAGTTTTTATTTTTATTTTTGTTACTTTTGTCAATATGGCGTCTTGGTATGAAAATGGGTTTGATGGTTGCAACCCATATTTTGATGACTCATGTTCATATTGTGGAAGACCCCACTTTTGGCAAGATTGTGAAAATGCCCTCGAGAGAGAGAGATGTATGCACCGTCTCAATCCTATGATGGGAATATTTGTAATATATCTGGTGGTCAAGGTGGACATTGGGGTGATTGTCCCAATTATTTTGCTCCTCATCCCCCAAGCTGTTCTAACGAAAACGCTAGTTGTGTTTTTGGTTTGATAGGAGCAATAACATGGCAAGTGAACGGCAAAGTGCCGGATATGAAGGCATCATGGCAATGCTCCAAACATACTAGATTGAGAAGCTAAAATAGAGGAAGAGCGAAAACTCATCCAACAATCCATTTTAGAAAATGATGAGGCTATTGAAGAGAATGAATGATTAATTTGAGGATGTAATAAAGAAAGAATATCTTATAGTTTTTTTGTAGAAATAGAAAAGGGAAGGACCCAAAAACTTGTGTCTTTTCGCCAGTGGTCCTTTATACGCCTTTGGTTGGTACTCAAACGGTGGCAGTTCCGGTGGCGCTACCGTTTGCCCGGAAAAATGTCTCAACGTACCCTCATAGGATAACCACCTATACTTTCCACATCCATTTAGTAATTTCCTCTGTAACGCCAAACTTGTTGATCACAAAAACACACTAGCTAACACACCCATATATATACATACACGTACTCAAATAGTTTTTAGTTCCCTTTTTTTTAAAAAAAAAAAGATCATTTCCAAAGAAAAATTATTCCGGCTTTTAACTAGCCACACACTTGTGAGTTAAAAAGAAGTTTAGGAGAGTGACTTAATAAATTATTTTATTAAGAATAAAAAGGTTTAAGTTAAATTATTTATAAATATTGAAATGTATCATTGTTTTGGGATAAAAAAATATATCAAATAAATTAGATAGAGAAAATATTTTTTTTATATATTCAGTAAGTTGACAATTCAAATATCTTTTTTGATAAATTTAAAATTACAAGATTTAAAGGTAAAAAGACATTTTAGTACATTATCTATTTCTCTAATTTAAAACTAGAAATTTCAAAAATCTCTTTTTATTTTTTTAAATTTAAAAGGCTGGTATCTAACACAATTAAATTGGGACGGATGATGTATATTAAATCGGATAAATGCTGACATAGGAAAGTTTTGGATTGTAATAGTAGTTGAAGGCACAATACGTGTCGTATAAAGACTATCTGAGGTGGACCCCAAAAAGATTCCATAGTTTTCTTTTATTTGATGGGTAGGCACTTGGATTAGAAAGTTGTTTGGTTTTATTTTGCTTTAGTACGTTTTTTGGATGTTTTGTCAATTTAGCTTGAAAGAAATGTTTCTGAATTATTGTGATTTCGCATTTGAGGGTATTGTTCCATTTTTAAGAGCGACTTTAAACAACGTGTGTTTGGAAATATCGGAATAATAATTTTCGGTTACCAAAACATAATAAGTTAGGGTGTTTTGTTAAAAGGTTATTTTTAACACTTATTTTGATAAAAGGCCATAAGTCTCAAAGAATTGGCTAAAGGACCACTATTTATGACATCATCAAATGAAGTCTCCATTGTCACTCCTATATCCAAAGTTTTAAAAAATACAAAACAGCCCTCAACAACCAACATTTAGTTACCCCAATTTAGCAGCCCTCTTTTTTTTGTTCCCTCCCTCCAAAAGCTCGTTGCTCCCCATTTCTGCACTTTTCCGATCCTATTTCCGATCAAATTTCTGGCTTTTCATCTCAAAATCAGTCCCAAACGACAGATTTCTTTCCCACTTAAATCTCATAGAAATCATTGAAAAGAAGCTCGAATTATTTTCACCATTGTTGTCAAAACTCAATTATCAGGTGCCAATTCTGTCCGCGTCTACCGGTAGTGGAGTTCGTCTTTTGTTCTAATCCTCTTTTGGAGTCAATTCTCCATTAAAAGAGTCGTATCTCTGCTGTTTTTTTTAGTCTGAATCTGGTACTGTTCTAAGTCTAGGCATCAACCAATTATAGACCATAGCAATAGTCTATTATATCTTTAGTATGTCGTCTATTGGAGAATATGTTATAGTAGGTGGTGATTACATAAGTGAATGGGTGGACACCCCAACATGTTGGATTTTGAATTCTGCGAGCAAGGTGACAGTGCCGATCGCCGTGCGTCGCAATGGTACGTATAACGATTTGGTTGAGAGCGTAAAGGAAAGCAGAGAGTTAGATTGTGACCCTTTTAGATTGTGACCCCAGCGACTTGCGCATTAGTTATATGATTAATGCTCTGCCCATTAGGGGAAAAGCTCACCCTTCTTTCATAACGAATGATAGGCATGTGGTGTTGTATATGCTTGATGTTGCCACTGATGGTTGTAGGCTTGTTTTGAGAATAAATGTTGTTGAGAGGTCTCAAGCAACGTCAACATCAGCAGTACCACCCCCACCCCCACAACAGCCAGTGGATGCAAATTCAATGCAAAATGAGAGCATGGGTGATCATTCAATGGATACAGATGATCATGATGTTGATGTCGAAGAGTGTGATGGGCAGCCAAACCAACTTGGAAGAAAGAGAATAAAGTGTATCCCTGGCATCGCAAAATCTTTTAAGCCCAAAGGACGTGTAAAGGGGAGGAGAAACAAGTGCTCAATTTGCAAGGGAAGCGGCCACAAGAGAACAACGTGCCGAAATAGAGAGGGATGAACTTGATGTATTTTTCAATGTATTTCATTGTGCTTTTCTTGTACTTTCCAGTTTTGGTTCTTCAATTAAATATGCTTTTCTTGTACTTTGCAGTTTTTTGGTTCTTCAATTAAATATTTTAGTGAATGTACTTCATTGTGTTTTTTCTTGAATGTCAGTTCAATATTAATCAACTGTATAATTGTATATAATAAACCAAGACCGTGTTCTATATATCTACTAAGTATAGTAAATAATAAACTTAATATCTAGTCTATACTAGATAATGTATATGATATATCTATATATCTACTAGGTATAGCCTATACGTATATGATATATATTCGCCTTTAAAGCCCATCGATTGCTAAACCGCCAAACACCACCAATTAAAATTCAAAAAGCCTGCGGCTATGTCTAATGAAACCTAATATTAAATACTACCTCCATGCGCACTGACACGTGGCGCTCACACATTAGCCGTCGATTCATTAAACCGAGGTCATCAGTCTATAAATCGCCTAAGCCTATTTCAAATACACCATCTCATCACCAAAAACTCCAAAAAACATTCAGATCAAAAATGGCGAGAAGGATTAGGAACATAGCAAACTGTCACCCTAACTTCAGAGCACCACATCCTGAGTTCCTCCTCCTTAGGAACGACTTCTAGAGGCTCTTCAGGGGCCTCGGAGAGGATAGAGAGCGGATGGAAACTGCCATCCGCAGAATAGCACGCATCCTGCGTGTGCTTCTTGAGATGGAAGGTTTGGACCCCGATGCTCTGATAACCCCCCCACCATCCCTCTAGAATATTAGTTTTTAGTATATTTTTGTATAAGCTTTCAGCGATGAAAGTGGTAGATAGAAGTTTTTGGACTTTCATGGGTGAAAGCTTTGGGTGGTGTTCTGGGGTTTTATTTTGTTATGTAAAAATCCACCATATTAATGAAAATAGTTTATGTTATGATCTTTGTGTTCTTACTTTATTTTCTGCATACTGTTGATCTAATGTTGTTCGATGAGTCGATTAATAACCAAACAACTACCATATCTATAATAACCACAAGCTAAGTTGATTAATAACCAATACAATATCTATAATAACCACAAGCTATAGTTTTGTATAGTCCATCGGTATATTATAGACCAAGTAACTAAAGGGACTGTTTTGGAATGAGAAGCCTGGTGAATGTAAAGCTCATAAAAATAATTAAAAAAAAATGTCAAACCCCAAACTACCTAAATCTAAGGGACCCTGGATAGGTCTATAATATACCAACAGTGTATAATCTCCAACGAGCATAGTATATAATAGACTAAGTAAATAAAGGGGACTGTTTTGGAATGAGAAGCCTGGTGAATGCAAAGCTCATAAAAATAATTAAAAAAATAAAAAAAGTCAAACCCCAAACTACGTAAATCTAAGGCGCGGATAGGTCTATAATATACCACAAGTGTATAATCACCAACGAGCATAGTACATTATATATTAAGTAGTTTTTCTATACTCTACTGCAGTTGATATATAAACCAGACCACTATTTGCCTACACAGGCTACAATTAAATAAAATAAAATAAATAAAAAGACTTGATGATATTTTAACACTATATTAACACTTGATTACATCATATTGGACTCCCCATCCATTATACACATGATCCAAGGAGCTTTAAAACAAGTAATGGTCCTTAATCATCAAATATTTGCCTAAACAAGCTATAATTAAATAAAATAAAATAAATAAAAAGACTTGGTGCTATTTTAGCACTATATTAACACCTGATTACATCATATTAGACTCCCCATCCATTATACACATGATCCAAGGAGATTTAGAACAAGTAATGGTCCTTAATCATCAAATATTTGCCTAAACAGGCTATAATTAAATAAAATAAAATAAATAAAAAGACTTGATGCTATTTTAACACTATATTAGCACTTGATTACATCATATTAGACTCCCCATCCATTATACATACGATCCAAAGAGCTTTAGAACAAGTAATGGTAATCATAACACTACAATCCAATAAGACTGACAATAAGCTAATGTTCTCAAAGCACAACCTTGTTCCAAGGAGGATCATTACTTGTTCTAAAGCTCTTTGGATCATGTGTATAATGGATGGGGAGTCTAATATGATGTAATAAAGTGTTAATATAGTGTTAAAATAGCATCAAGTCTTTTTATTTATTTTATTTAATTTAATTATAGCATGTTTAGGCAAATATTTGATGATTAAGGATCATTACTTGTTCTAAAGCTCCTTGGATCATGTGTATAATGGATGAGGAGTCTAATATGATGTAATCAAGTGTTAATATAGTGTTAAAATATCATCAATTCTTTTTATTTATTTTATTTTATTTAATTATAGCCTGTTTAGGCAAATATTTGATGATTAAGGACCATTATTTGTCCTAAAGCTCTTTGGATCATGTGTATAATGGATTGGGAAGTCTAATATGATGTAATCAAGTGTTAATATAGTGTTAAAATAGCATCAAGTCTTTTTATTTATTTTATTTTATTTAATTATAGCCTGTTTAGGCAAATAGTTGCCTGGTTTATATATCAACTGCTATTTGGACTTAGGATGTATGATGAATTTAATTATTAAGAATATGAAGCAAATTTTATTTATATGAGTTTGCGCATAAATCTTAGTCATAGTCTATAATGATAATCACGTCTATAATAAACATTCAATACATTATCACAGTCGATAATCATAAAGATTAATTCAAGTCTATAATAAACAAAAGCACATTCAAGTCCACAGAGCAACAACACAGTTAAATAACCTTGTCATAAATTACCACTTAAAAAAATTTGCCCGTCCAAATTCACAAGGCAACAACACGATTGTCATAAATTGTTTGTTAAAGTAAAAAATAGTTAAAACTAAGCAATAAAATTGTCTGTTATGATCCACCACACACAAATTAATTGTTATCATCCACCACACCCAAATTAATTTCCTCGACAACAGTCGACACAGCTTTGTCAGCGTCAAACTCAACATTAGCTTCATCATTATTGACTTCTTTCTCATTGTCAGCTTCATCATTGGGGACTTCTTTTTCTACCTCAACTGCAGCAACAGGGTCTTCTTTATCCTTCTCTCCTTCAGCAGCAGGGATCTCGACTTCAGCAGTAGGGGGGGGGGGGGGACTTCTTTTTCATTCATAACTTCAGCAGCAGACTCCTTATCGACTTCAGTAGCAGACACAACAGCAGGGAGATCTTGAGCATTTGGCACATCGACATGTCGAGCAATTGGCTGATCAACATCAACCTCACCAGCAGCTTCATTGAGAGTCTCTTTCTTGTTCTTTGCCTTCTCGCTCTTTCTAATTCTTTCCCCCTCAACATAAGCGACAAGAACTTTCAAAGACTCCTCAATCTTCTCCACATGCTGCTTTAATTGCTCATGCTCCACCTGTTCACTTGGTGCAACATGACCCATAGATGTCCCAACACCAACATTATCTTTTGCGGCTGAATTACCACCGAGATCTTCCGAATGATTATCCTCGGCCTCTTGAGTATAGTCCTCATAAAAATGCTCCATCAACTCCTTCCCCTTCCTAATAGAAGCCTTCGAGAAATTTATTGGTGTAATCAAAACAGTCACGCCTTCAAGTCCACGCTCCAACTCATCAATGATTGGGTCATTATTTTCATCATCATATGGCAGCAGATTTTTCATGTAGTTCTGCTCCAACTCACGCACTGTAGGGATGAGGTAAGGGTTCCCCCTCTACAAATAAAGAAAACATTAACATTAAGCTTATTTTTTTGCCAAAAAATTAATAATAGACTCCAAATTTATACCTCGATAAGTTCAGCTCTCTTAAATGGATCTCTTTCAGCGAATCACTCCATTTTCTCGGTGTGCCACCTAAGAATCCTAGGAATAGGGAAAGGAACCTCCTTTGATTTCCCAGCATTCCTTCCAAGTGCAGAAAAAGCTTCATATGCACAGACTTGTAATCATATAAATAAAAACTGAGCGAAAAATAAACAAGACACAGTTTATACTCCACTGCACCAGTGGCCTATAATATTTACCATGAATGCCTAGGGGAAGCCATAGAGAGCATATGATGCAACCCTTTTCTCCGCGGGCACTTGGTGGTGCTTGGGAATGACCATCTTGTTCTTCAAGTAGTCCATAGTGAGTTTAAATGATTCCTTTCCAAAAGGATAGCTACTAAAGAACTCCAAATCGTCTGCCATTTTTATCATGTCATGATCCACACCCCTCGACTCATCTTTGGCAAGCAATATTGTGTGCGGAAACCACACTAGACAACATTTGGGCTTTTCCTCTTTGGTCAGCGTAGGCCCTCAGATCACCGCCAACAGCTTTTCTGCAGAAATCTTTCTATCGCGACAAACTTTTGTGCACAATACTCCCCCTTTTTTAAGTGCCCTTTCCTCTCTAGTTCGAGTGGGATATGATCCACAATTTAGACCAGTGATCAAAGCAAACTCATTCAAGCCAAAACACACGGTCTTGTCATTCACCAAGAACCACATCTCACACTTCTTCTTATGAACCACATGACGAAGAACCGTATAGTGCACCAACATTCCATTGAATCTATTGAAGTGTTCTGATATTTTTCTTAAGTGACCAAAACAGGAATGCCTAAACATTTTCCTAAGTTTATGATCTTTTATCAATGTTTTAAAATCAGCAAGCAATGTCAGCCTACTCCTAACCCAAACTTTTGCTGGAAACGATTCGTAATCGTCCCGCCAATTGACCAGACCATACTTGTCGACGTCAATTATCCTTGCACAATATGGCACGGACAAGGGATCAACATTTTTATCACCACCAGACTCTTCAGAAACATGGGGATCATCTCTTTCACCTTCCTCGGCACTATACACATCATTATTCTCCTCCGAGTACGCTTCATTTTCAGGTTCTACAGTTTTTCTTTTTTTACCTTTCCGGCTAACTTCTCTACCTTTTCTTTTTCTATCATCAGTTGTGGCCCTAGAACGGGTTTGAATTATGTGCCCTCCTCTTCCTCTAGTTCTAACCATTTTTTATAATCTATGTACAAACAGCACAGTGACGTTGATCAGCCACGACAAAAAAACAAGAATAATCGACCAAAAGTCTATTAATAGACCATACTTTACGAAATGCAAAAACAGAAAAACAAAGATCGAAACAAGCAAAACGAGTAGAAATAACACATATTTCTAGCAAAAAACAGGCGAAACTTCCAAAATTTTGAAAAAAAAATCTCAACTTTATGAACACTAGGGTTCTATCTAGTTCGTAAAATAATAACAACTTTCATGGCAAAATGGAGCTCTAAATTCTCTGGAGGAGTTGCTAAATTAAAGAAAATACCTGGATGGATGGCAGGAACGTTACCAAGATTGGGGGAGAGGGAGAATTCTGATGGAATCTTCAGTTTTTTTTTTTTTTTTTTGTTTGTTTGTGCGGGAGTTGGAAGAAGTGGGGAGAGAGAAGAGCCTTTTGTATATTTTAATAATAAGTTAAATGGGACTTAAGTGTATAAATTGTAAACTCCAGAGTTTTTAAATTTATAAAGTGACTCTGGGGCAACAACCCTTTACCCTAAAATGAAAAAATAAAGGAAAAGGAAAATGAGTGTCCCTTTTGCAAATTAAACTAAGGGAGTGACTTCTTTGCCAAATCTTCTTTAGTAAGTTACTCTCTGTGATATAGTTTCATTGGGCACAAAATTTAAAAAATAATGAAGACTTTTGAATCTTGTGGTCTAAATAAGTCAAAGATATTTGTGTAGTTATAAATCATCTCGTTAAGCGTAAAAAGAAAGTTTAAAGTTAAATTGTTGCCAAATAAGAAAATGTATCATTTTTTTTGGATAGACTAAAAAGAAAAATGTATCACATAAATTGAGACAGAGAGAGTATTTCCTTTTACACATGGTTAGTTTGCTTTCTCTTTCTTTTTTCATAATGTATTTAAGTTTTAACAATCCACACTATTAGGGGTCGTTTGATGCATGGTAGAGGCTCGGATATCCCAGCACTAATTTTTGTACCGTATTTGGTAGGAGTTATAAATTTATCCCAGGATAAATTTATACCTCCTACCAAACACGGTACAAAATGAAGCATAATCCCAAGGGTGGGATATCCCACCTTATCCTATATCCCACCTTATTTTATACCATCTTTTAGATGGTATAAAATAATCCCAAGAGATGAGATAAATTAGTCCCCGAATTATAATCCCGGGATAATTTTGACTATCTGTCAAACGACCACTTATTGTTCCTCTGTTCCGCGAAAGTTGATTTAAGATCCATTTTTAAAGTATGGATGGAAATGATTTGTTTAAAATTAATTTTTGCGAGTAGTTTTTTAGTTTTTTTGAGTTATACAAATAATATATGATGGTAATATTTCTATATGAAGCACAAAATAACATTAAAATTCCATTTTCTAGTAAGTTTTGTTTAATAACGCAGTACAAAATAACTCAATAAATCATAATCGTGTATGTTTTCCATGTGAGTGCTATTCTCGAGGCGCTTTAGGTGAACTTTTCTGAGAGAACATTAGAATAAGCTTTGATTATTACGTATGTATCGTTATGGTATAAGTGCCAAATTGATTTATTACTCCATCCGGCGGCCCCAATTCAAGTGTCTTTACTTACACAAAATTTAAAGAATAAAAGGAGATTTTTGAATCGTGTGATCCTAAATTAAAAATATATAATGTATTAAAATGTCTCTTAAGTCCGTTTTAAACTTGTCATATAAACTTTTTAAATTATCAACTTACTAAATATAAAAAAAATAATTCGGAACATACTAAAAAGAAAAATTAGTCACTTAATTGAAACTGAGGGAGTACTCTAATTGAGGGTCATTGTCAAGTAGATTCCGTGTACTAGTTTATGATAATCCTTAGTGCTGATTCATTTCCACATTAGTTGCTCCATTAAATAAAAGATATTTAACTATCTTTTTTTTTTTAAATGCAATATTTAACTATCAGTACTGATATTCTAGTATTTATTTGCTAGTTGAAGGGGCGGCTTAATAACTTTTGTGGCCAAAAGCAAAATTCTAATAAGAGGCTTTAAATTTAAAGCTTATTTTTGTTACTTTTTGAGATTCAACGTAATTAATTTATTTTGTTCTTATATTTTTTGAGTTTAGAATAATCATGTTAGATTTTCAGTTGACATAATAAATTCATAAATAACAAAAAATGATATATACGTTTATGAAGAAAAAAGTAAAAAGTGAAAACTTTGGATTAAAAGTAGATAAAATAAAGTTAAAAAAATATTATGGATGAGTTTCATATAAATTTCCAGAGACCATGGACAAGCTCGCATTGGATTATTGGCACTGTATGACCATTTTTGAAATCGTTTTTTAAATTCTATCACGGTTAACCCTTGCGCTAATTTTGTCTTTAGAAGTAGTGATTAATTTGCGCAAAGATCTCTTATTGAGGTACTATTTAGATTTTGTTCCTATTCTTAAAAGTTATGCAAATATATTATCCCCGGAAAATAGCTTTTAGGACATGTTATATTCAAATCATATGTTTGTCCACAGATAGCTCAATTTTGCAAACAAAACATAAACTATTGTCTGACATTTTGCAACAACTTACAAAATTTTAAATCGTGATCTAACATTTTTTCATAAATTTTTTAATATGCTCAAAAGGAATCTTTAGACCGCGGTTTCACACTTAAATTGCAAGAAAAATCGAAAGAGGACCATTTACTAAACAACCTCCTAGAAAGAGACAAATTGAAAATTTATTGGATGAATTTCTTTTAGACAAATTTAACCCCCTAAATCAATGGGACATAATTAAAAAGTGGCCTAAAAAGATCACGTGTGCAACCACCCAAATGGAAATTACTCTTCGTTAAAAATCACAAATAAAGGGTATATTGGCACGTTAACTGAGACGCTCTACAGGCGCAAGTTAAGCAATGAAAGCTAACCTACGCCTAACGGTGCAATGGCAAGAAAACGTGCGAACCCACCGACAAACACCACAAACCCTGTCCCTTTAGCACCGATGAAGACTACACCAATTGAGAAACAAGTAGTTCAACCGGAAGAGAGTGGGAGAATCGTAACACCAACATATGGGGTGCCTCAAGTACTCGCTCCGGTGCAATTGATGCATTGGATGACATCATCGAGTCGTTATTTGAAGGTACAACAAGCCCCAACGAAGTTGATAACACAAAGAGATCAAGCCCAGAAACCAACACACACACCAGATCCTATCCTTGACGGAGAAGCAACAGCGCAAGCAGTGAGGAAACTTACATTCTCCGGTGGTAGCTCACAAGCTGTCCCAATCAAACCCAGGAAGAACAACAGAGCCCTTAAACGAGGTAAACAACTGAATTACTTTCATCCAGTACTAAAAGGATGGTAAGAAAGTTGTCAAATTAAACTTGGATGAGTTAGAACAGCAGAAACGGAAGGGACTGTGCCTTAATAGGATATGTTGTTGGGAACAACCCCCCATTCAAACAAATGCTTAAATTTGTCTATGCAATATGGAGCTTTGTTGAAACACCGAGGGTATTTCTTCATGATGAGGGCTATTATATATTTAAATTCAACACAGAATAGGATGCAATGGAGGTCATGGAAAATGGACCATTACTTTTGATTATCGCCCCGTGGTGCTAAAGAGGTGGGATGCTGAGTTTCACATGGGGAAAAAATCAATTAGGCAGATGCCTATATGGGTAAACTTCCCTCAATTACCTGTCCAATACTGGTCGACTGAAAATTTGGGTAGAATTGTCAGTTACCTGGGGAAGCGTCTGTGTACAGACAGGTTAACTGTTGAGGAAGAAAGGTTGTCATATGCGAGGGTGTTGATTGAGATAGATGTTACACAGCCATTACCAGAGCATATGATAATTGAGGAAGCAAAAGGGAAACAAAGAATTCAGCAACTAGATTATGACTGGTAGCCTGAGTATTGTCAAGATTGCATGTGTATTGGACATGAAACAAAAGGGTGTCCAGTCAATAAAGCAGCAGCTGCTAACAAGCAGGATAAAGGTAAGGTGGCTGATACTGATCCAGGTGCTGCTAACAAAACTGATGCTATTCTAATTGACAAAAACAAGCCTGCGGCTGATCCAAGAGGTAAGAAGAAGAAGAAGAAGAACCATCCACAATGGCTAGCTAAAGCATCTGATCAAGCTGGGTCTTCAAGCACAAATGAGTTAGAGGGTGATGATCCTGACCATGAGGATAAGGAACTCACTCACACTACCCCCCCCCCCCCCCAATCCTTTGTTCTTGGAACATAAGAGGGCTGAATCAGCCCTATAAGCAAAAAGAACTGAGATCTTTTTTGCTTAAGAATAGAATAGATCTCTTGGGGTGTTTGGAAACAAAAATTAAACAAGTAAATGCTGAGAAAATAAAGAAGATGTTGGGGCAGGAATGAACATGGTATGCTGACTATACTGTAGAACCAAATGGGAGAATCTGGGTGTGTTGGAAAGACCAGAATGTTTAAGTCACCATCCTATTAGCCAAACCCCAGCTGATGCATTGTTATATGGAAGATAGAGGGTCCCCCTTTGCAACTTATATGACTTTTGTCTATGGGCTTAATACAAAATCTGAAAGGAAAGACATATGGGACAGTTTGAGATTGATAAACAATACTATGGCAGATCCTTGGCTCATATTAGGAGACTTTAATACTTGCATATCAATACAGGATAAAATCAATGGAGCTCCAGTACACCAATAGGAGATCAAATATTTTGTAGACTGTATGGAAGAATTGGACTTAGGACACTTGAACAGATGGGGATGTGATTATTCATAGCGCAATAAGAGAGTGGCTATGGCTAGAATATATAGCAGGATAGATTTGGTGTTGGGAAACTCTCAGTGGTTCTTGCATCATACTAACCTGGAGGCTTTCTTTGGCAATCCTGAATGTTTAGATCACTCACCTATCTCCATAGATACCACTACAATCTATAGACCTTGCACCAGGCCATTTAGATTGCTGACAGTACTTCTCAAGAATGACCAGTTCAAAAGGTTTGGGCTCAGCATATTGCAAGGCATACTATGTTCAAGATATGAAGGAGATTGCAAATACTTGGAGCACAGGCTAAGCAGTTGAATAGAGAGATGTCATCTCTGGAGCATAAACTTCAAGAACTTAGAAGTGCAGGACAAACTCAAGGTTACCTTGTTTGATGACAGTCTCATTATGAGAGAGAGAATGTTGATAACACAATTCAGAAATGGGACATGATTCATGAACAAGTCCAAAGGCAAAAGTCTAGGGCAACATGGATAGCACATGGAGATTCTAATTCAAAGTTATTCCATGCACACCTTAAAGCTAAACAGGCCACGAACAGGGTGACATCTCTTTGTAATGATCAAAGAGCTAGAATAACAGATCCAGAGCTAGTACAAAATGAGTTAATTTCTTTTTTTCAGCAACTGTTGGGCACTTCAGCACCAGAATTGCCTTGCATTAGTCCTGCAATAGCTAGAGATGGACCATGTTTGACTACTGAGCAACAAAGACACATTCTTCAACCTATTAGTAGAGAAGACATTATTGTAACAATGAAAAACCTGCCTGCTGATAAAGCACATGGATTGGATGGATTTCCTGCAGAATTCTTCAAACAGTACTGGGATGTGGTAGGAGAGGAGGTAATTCTGGCTATCTTACAATTCTTTCAAAATGGCAAGTTGCTGAAAAGTATCAATTGTACTACTATAACCCTGGTGCCTAAAGTGATAAACCCAAACCATGTGAAAGAGTTTAGACCTATTGCTTGTTGCACAACTGTCTATAAATTGATCTCTAAAATATTGACAGGTAAGCTGAAAATTCTAGTTGATCATCTAGTAGGCCCTTCACAATCAGCATTTCATAGAGGTAGAAGCATCTTAGACAATGTCATAGCGGCACATAAGCTAGTAAAGAGATATTGGCAGAAACATGTGTCACCTAGATGTTTTATGAAAATTGATATAAGGAAAACCTATGACTCTGTGGAGTGGGGATTCTTGAAAATGGTGTTATTAGAGTTTGGGTTGTCTGCTAAGATAGTAGAGTGGATCATGACTTGTGTGACCTCTGTTAGTTACTCAATCTTAATCAATGGTGCACTTATTGGAAAATTCCAAGCTAGGAAAGGCCTCAGACAGGGGGACCCTATGTCTCCTTATATGTTTGTGCTTGTGATGGAATATTTAAATAGATCCCTCAAACAGTTGTGATATAACCCAAACTTCAACTATCACTCCAAGTGTGAAAGGCTGCAGTTGGTACATATTTGATTTGCTAATGACTTGATCATGTGTTGTAGAGCAGATAGAGGATCTATACAACTATTGTTGCAAGCATTCAATCATTTTTCAGCAGTATCAGGGTTGCAGGCCTATTTGGATAAAAGCTCCTTCTATGTAGCTGGGCTACCAGACTCTTTAAAGACCAGATCCTATATGAAATGCAATTCACTATGGGAGAGATACCTTTCAAATACCTTGGAGTTCCCTTGTCCTCTAAGAAGCTCAACATACAACAACGCTTACCACTGGTTGAGAAAATAACTACAAGAATCAAATGCCGGTCATCTAAGCTCCTGTCCTACAGTGGAAGACTATAACTTATCAAAAATGTGCTCTTTGAAATGAAGACATACTGGGGGCAGGTGTTTCTATTACCTAAGAAGATTATTAAAATGATTACTACTGTATGCAGGGTTTTCTTATGGACAGGAATGAAATTTCAAAGAAAGCTCTAGCTGCATGGGATTCTATGTATTTGCCTAAGGCATCTGGAGGACTTAACATCACTGACTTTGGGCTGTGGAATAGAGTTGCAATCTGCAAGATGCTATGGGCCCTATCCCGCGAGAAAGATACTCTATAGGTGCAGTGGATACACATCTTCTATATTATGCAAAATGACCTTTCTAGCCTTGCCACTCCCAAACAAGCATGCTGGCTTGTCAGGAAATTTTTTGATTCTAGAACGTGGTTCCTAAATATGGACCCTGGTAAACATGTTGATCAGTTTGCAGTTGGTGGAGCTTATAGCATCAAAAAGACTTATAATTATTTCATCCCTTAACATCCAAGGCCTACTTGGAGAAATCTTATTATGTCCTTAGGAGCTATTCCAGGACAATAGTTCATCCGCTTGCAATTCAAGGCAGATTAGCTATTGTGGATAGACTTGCAACCTGGGGAATACAAGTGTCACAGGATTGTGTATTATGCAATTCAAATGTAGTGGAAACTTTGCAACATCTACTCTTTGATTGCAGGTTTAGTAAATTCATATGGTCCACCCTTCTTACATGGATGGGAATACAATGACAAATGGGATCATGGCCTGAAGAGGTAGCTTGGCTATCCAAGAATGTCCAGAACAACACACCAAGGGCAAGTTTCTTGGGTTTCATCTGTACAGTAGTGGTGTACCAAATATGGGCCAAGAGGAATGCAATAATATTTCAAGATAAAAGTAAGACGAATGTACAGATTATCAGAGATATAGTTCTGCAAGCACACATCAGAGGACAACAAAGGAAAAAGTGGAGTAGATTGTTGATCAATTTACAAAAGTATCCTATTTAAGCTGTTCCAAGATATTGATAGCTTAACGTAGGAAGGAAAGGATCTAGCTCCATAGTCCAACATGAGCTAGCTGTGTATAAACTGTCTACATGGTTAAATAAAATTTTCAGTTTGACAAAAAAAAATCACAAATAATAATAATTTTCGTCTATAATACTAACAATTATTAAAACTAAAAATAGCTATATAAATGATGTAAGATTATTTTGGGGCTTAAACTTCTCTGGTGCCTAAAGAGGCCGCTTCACTTGCTTGGCCCTGGAGCCGGCCTTGGCTGGTTGGACCCTCAAATTTAAATTTAAAATTAAATTTAACACTACTGCAAGAAATGTTGATTGTGGAAAACAATTACATGTTACAACTAGTAATACTAATTTTTCAAGAATAGCCTAACAACCACTTAAATTTGCACCCGTTTGTCATTCCGATTGCAAAATTTACCACTTCTTTAAGTAAATAATCAGAATCATCCCTTTGCATAATAAGCCACTTGAATTTTACAGATGATTTATATCAAAGGCTAGGAACACGAGAAGGGTAGAAAGAGAAGAAGGCACTTTTATTATTGTCAAGGGAGAAAGAAGTTACAAGATGGAATACTCTTAGGTTCTTCTTTCTGTTCTCTTAATAAACCCTAGCTAGCATGTATTTATACTACTAGGTCTAAGTTTTTTCTAGAAAGGATCTGAATCCCAATAACACTCGAAAACCAACAAAGAAAAAAAATTCCTTTTATTTATTTCCGTTTTTGAGTAGGAATTGGCTTGAATATCTTTCCAACTTCACAATCTCCACCTTGAGATGATTTTGAGCTTCCATATGAATGTCATTCAGTCCATTATCGAGCTTCCATATGAACGTCATTCAGTCCCATGTCTCTAAGCCTAAGTGAGCTAACTCCGTATAGGAAATAAGAGACACTAACCGAAACCTTATACATACTAGTATCTCTACCTTGCCCCACCGTTCTCCATCCAGACGCATGCCGAATTCATACAATGACTGAACTTGATAAGAGGAACTGCCTTGGTCAACATATCTGTTGCGTTGTCCTTTGTGTCAACCTTCAAGACCTTAACTGTGCCTTGCTCAACAACATCACGAATAAAATGGAATCTGACATAAATGTGTTTGGTGCAATCATAAAATCTCTGATTTTTTAACAAGCGAATAGCACTCTGGCTATCACATTTTAGAGTTGGTTCATATTAAACCCTACTCAATTCTGACACCAAACCTTTCAACCATATAGCCTCCTTTACTGCTTCTTCTGTTGCCCTATATTCAGCTTCTGTTATGGACAAAGTAACTATAGTCTGGAAAGTTGCCTTCCAACTTATTCACTACCTGCAAGAGTAAAGATATAGCCCGTTGTTGATCTCCTTCTATCAAGATCACCTGCAAAATCAGAATCCACATAACTATGAGTCGAGAAGCCTTCATTTCTCATCCTACAAAAAATTAGACCAATATTTGAAGAACCTTTAAGATATCTCAATATCCACTTAATTGCTTCCCAATGTGTCTTTCCCGGATTAGACATGAATAGACTTACCACACTCACTTCTTGAGTAATATCAGGCCGAGTGCAAACCATAACATACATAATGCTACCAACTGCACTAGAATAAGGAACTTTTGACATGTACTCCACCTCTTCCTTTGATTGCAGTGTCATTAAAGAAGAAAGTTTGAAATGTTTTACATTTATCCATGCCAAACCTCTGAAGTACCTTCTCAATATACTTCTTCTATGAAAGATGTACCTCACCGTTTTTCCTGTGAATCTCCATTCTAAGGATTTTCTTAGCTTCACCTAAATCTTTCATGTCAAACTCCTTACTTAGCAGTTTCTTCAAATCATTTGTCTCTGTCATACTATTAGCAGCAATAAGCATATCATTAACATATAACGGTAAATAAATGTTTGAATTACCAGACATCGTCATGTGATACACGCAGCTAGCAAATGCAATTCTTGAGAAACCTTTAGTAATGATGAACATATCAAATCTATTGTACCACTGTCGTGGGGACTGTTTCACACCATACAAATATTTATTCAATTGACAAACTTGGTCTTCTTTTCCTTCAATAAGGAAACTGATGTGATTCTTCGAGTTAACAAAGAACCAATCGACCAGGATCTTGTTCTTGAAGCAATTTGATGGGCAAATTCAAGTTATAGGCATCAGATTAAAGTGATTCAAAAACTATGTGAAAGATGACGATTTGAACTATAAAAATAACTATTGAATTGTTTAAATCAAGTAAGTATTGAAGCTGGAATAATGGAAAGTAAATTAAGGTTCTGGGTATGAAATAGAAAGAATTTTAATCAAGAAACGTGTTCTTGAATGATCAAGAACAAATAAAGTTCCTAAGTCACCACTTGAAAGCAATTAACATGATAAAGAAATACCACACACAACTAAAAACAAGGTAATGACTATTACCACCTTGCTTGGAACCAAAAACGAGGATAAAGAACACCAATTAGAGAAAATAACTCTATTGCAAACTAGGGTTTAAGATAAAAAACCGTGAATTCTATGTTTACAAGTCATGAGAACCCTTTATATAGGCCTAGTGTCTCTTCTTTTATGACTACAAATCCCTATTCTACTCTAGAAAGGAAATAGCTAAAAACAAGGAAAGTAAAATTCCTATTCCACAAGGAAAAGAATAAAAAAAACTGAATCCTACTAGAACTAGGATAAAAGCCCTACTAATGATAGGAAATTAAATCCTACTAAAATATAAATCAAGAAATAAGAAACCTATTTAGAAAAGGATTCAAGAAACAAGAATTCCAATTCTTGAAAGAAATTGATCTTCAAACTTGAGCTTCTTGGCTTTCTTTCTCTTGAATTTCAATCTTGTGTTTCTTGGTTTTCTTGGATTTCTTGATCTTCTTCATCTTTCATCAGAAACCCTTGGGCTGATTCATGAAGATCACCTCTTCAAGTTCACCATGTAAGAATACAGTCTTGATATCATGCTGATGAAGCTTCAAGTCATAATAGGCAACCAAAGATAGTATCAAACGAATTGAGGGTTATAAGTTGAGGGTTCTAAGTCCTTTATTTTCTCATCGCCTGTAGCTAATGCATAGGCCAAAAGATTAGCTTGCGAAGGCTGAGGATAATATTTTGAATTAGGCTTCGGAGTTCATTTGTTCCTTGCAGGAGCTATACTGTATGGTTCAACTTCAGGTACTATCGTGTAAGCTTTTTCATTATCTGATTCCGCCTGAGTCACTTGATCCTCCTCCTCGGTGAGTTTCACATTTTCCTCCACCGTTTCTGTTATTAGAATAGAGAAATGTTGTTTCGCCCTTTTCTGTCCTGCAAACTCAAAAGAAGCCTTTCCAGGATCAAGCATAGAGACCTCATCAAAAGTTATATCTCTATTGATTACAAACTTAACAGGATCTAAATGCCATATTCTATATCTTTTTACCCCTTCAGCATATCCCATAAATAAACCTTTTCGAGCTCTAGGTTCTAGTTTTGCATCACTTACATAATAATATGCGGGACATCCAAATATTCTGAAGTACGAGTAATCAGACGGTCTACCTGGCCATACATCATTTGGAGTTTTGAAGTCAATCACTGATGCTGGAGAATGATTAACAACATAAGAAGCAGTATTTACTGCTTCTGCTCAAAACTCCTTAGGCACCTTGGCATTAGAGAGCATACATCGTGCTTTCTCAAGAAGTGCAGTTCATCCTTTCAGCTACTCCATTCTATTGTGGTGCATGCCTAACAGTTCTATGTCTCAATACACCATGGATCTTGCAAAAATTGTCAAACTCTTCATTGCAAAACTCCAAGTCATTATCTGTTCGAAGACACTTCATCTTTCTACCACACTGATTTTCAATTAATGTGTTCTAATTTTTTAAATTCTCAAAAACATCACTTTTAGCCTTTAAGAAGTATTCCCAAACCTTGCATGAAAAATCATCAATGAAAGTAAGAAGATACCTCTTTCCACCCTTAGATGGACCCCATAAATCTGAATGAATGTAGTCAAGTACCCCTTCGGTTTTGTGCTAGCTCGTGCTAAAGCTGACCCGTTTATGCTTTTCAAGACACAATGCTCACAAAAATCAAGTGTACTAATCTTCTTACCTTTTAAAAGGTTTCGGCTGCTCAAAATTGCCAACCCCCTCTCGCTCATGTGACCTAATCTCATATGTCACATCTTAGCCTTGTCATTATCCTATAATTGTGAGGTTGTAGCATTCGCAGTACCTAGAATGGTGCTGCCCATAAGTACATAAAGACCACCCTCCAGTTTGGACTTTAACATGACCAGAGAACCCTTGGTCACCTTGCAGATTCCACCTTCACCTGCATGCTTGTATATGAGCTGATCAAGAGTACCAAGAGAGATCAGATTTTTTTCTGCCATGACCCATTTTAGGATCGCGCGGGCACCTACCATTCCCATTTCGGTAGGCGAACCCTCAACCCAAAACAAAAACATTTACAAGTAAAAAACGAAATTCATTATCCTTTAAGATATAATATAATCAAAAAGCGGAAGTCAAACCAATATATTTAAACGAAATAGTGCAAGTGTTTACAACAAGTTAATAAATACACTAACTCATTTTCCCATGACCTGGTCTAGACTAGTACAATAACGACTAAGATTTGAACACTGAATACAATAATAAATCTAAGACTCAACCTCTATCTCAGAATGAGAATGATGGAGGCCTTCAAGATAGGCACCGTGCATCTTTCGAAAAACTCTAATAATTTAATGACCTGAAAAAATCTACACCCCAAAAGGGATATAACAAGAGTAGTATCAGTACAACACTAGTACTGGTAAGCACCATAGGCCGGCAATGGTTAGAAATGCATAACGGTAATAGAATCTACAAATAAGCATAGTAGGCAAAACTAAGTCAACAACACACATCACCTACCACTCGCATCAACAAATAGAAAGTTCTTATTTTCATTAACTCATCCTTAGGGATTCATTTACTTACTACATTCACACTCACTTTATAGTTCATATAACATACAATAGGCAACAATGCTCAAGATTCACTAGTCAATTATCATTACATAATTCACTCGTGTTTTAAGGAAAGTTCTCTAGTCATTCTAGTTGTTCATTTCTCACCCAACCTAGAAAATCATACACCTTCATATTAAGGTCACGTAGCACCACGCTTTCCCAATCCAAGATCACAGCTATCATCATTATAGAAACTAATCCCAACTAGGGGTTAATCTGATTCAGTACATCACAATTATATAACTACAAGTCATCACTTATGTTATGACATCTAAACCCAACTGTGCCAAGTCTCAGTATATCCAATCCGAATCCGTATACCTCAACTATATCACAAGAATACCACAAGAATATCACAAGGAGCCAAGGTACAATATAATACAATGCAATAATGTATGAAATATGGATACAATGCATATGCACCGATACACATGTACTCGGATTATGGAAAATCAAATCTCCGCAGCACAACCCATGGAGGACCCATGAAGTCCATGTACCAATCCTCACGATTGACAAAGACCTCAGTAATCGCTACCAACACTCATACATCGATTCCGGGATAAACATCGGACATTGGTCCTCACGTCATTCTCATCCAATCGAGCCCAGCTCATAGCAGTGTTTCCTTGTATATCATCAATGTATCAACAGTATATGATGAAGGGTCAGAATGCGTGCAATGTATGAGTTCAATGTCTATAATCAAATCAATCTCAACAGTACCACACATGGGCATACCAATAATATTAATAAAAAGGCTACACAATAAGCCACAATAGAATCACAATCCTAGTCTCAAGACAGAAATAAGTAAGGTGCTACAATATCATCATCACGATATATCACTAGTCACTAATATCAACTATCTCCACGTGGCAATGAGCCAACAACAATTATAACAAGATAAGTCACAACACAACAGGGTGGCTAGCCCCAAATCATACAACAAGGCCCAACCTAAGGTAATATCCAACCCAATTTAATACTCGAAGGTTTTCATGCATTCTCCGACAATATCCTCTAAATATATGCTTCGTTAATCGAAGTTTCGCCAAGGGTAATCATAAACCCACAACTATACTAGTGTTACATAATAACTGCTACCTCTTATACACTATTAATCTACGTATCCATCCCAACCTTCGAGATCCTATATATGCATTCTCTGTTTCATCTAACACTCGAATATATGAAATTCTAATCGGAGTCTACCAAGAAAAGAAAGCTGTAACCTACCTCAGGGACAAACAGTTGTGCGAACATCCACTTGGATTCCATCTTCTATCTTCGTAGGGAATTTGTAGATCCGAGAGGTCTAAGAACGATAGATACATTCGAGTAAGCAACAATTGAGGAAAATCGGGGTCGTAGGGGTAAAATCGTCATTTCTAAAATAATCATTCTAGATTCTTGATTATTGCTGTTTCACCTATTTTATGGAAAACAAGGTTTACCTAAGTCAAACTTACCTCACTAATTCACAGAAGACATTATTAGCAACTAACAAGTTAACTCATTTGAGAAATAGCAAAGGGTTTAGGCTTAGAACTAGTTATTAAACGAATTCTTGTAATGAGGAAGCCATCCTAGAGTTACTAATTGTTGTAGGTCAATCATTACTACAACTACCCAATGGTCTTATAAGAATTTTGAGAAAGAACCTTCATTTAATGCTTTGCCATAATCATAAATGGTGTAAGAAGAAAGGGGAAATTAAAGGAAGTAGAAATGAGGGATTTAAGGAGGTTACCTTCCGAACATTTAGGTCTCAAGAAGCTGAAAATATCTTCAGTTGGCGGCTGTAGCTTGGGGAAATGAATATTAGGTCAAGTCAATAAATAGGGTTTTAAATAGGTCAATCACTGGTCGTCTAAATCCTCAACGGTCTAATGAAATCTTTCCCGCCTTCACTTCAGCGGGGAATGGTTCGCTAGGACGTGATCGCTATAACGGTTAGCCTTGCGCTGGGGCGGTCTGACTGGGTCCAAGGCCTGAAATTCGATAATTTAATTCCTATTCGTACAATGGGTCCAGTTAGGCTGGATGTTCACTGGGGATACGTAACGAATCGAACAAGTCCAGGATGTCAAAGTTGCGAATCTTTCGAGATTTATGGTAACAACTAAATAGGTCGTTACATCAGATACCAATTAAACAACCGTTCGTCCTCGAATGGCAAAGGGGCGAACCAAGGCGCACGGGAAAGTAAGCACATGGAATGAACTTAATAGCGTTGATTTGGAACAAATTATCTCGCGGAAGTCCATGCTAGCTATATAATACGGAGTCTTTATTAAAATAAGCTCGAGTAAACAAAAGGTGAGAATGAAGTAACACTCTACCTAACAAATCACCAATATTTACATTATCACTCCCGTCTAGAATTATCAGTAAAGGTCATCATGCATGAATTTAATTCTAGAATCCTATAATTAGTGATGGGTCGACTCATATTTTCATGAGATAATTTGAAAGGGTAATACTCGATGAATCGGATTTTGTAAAAGAAATTAAACGTCTACCAATTGCAAATTTATTAGGGACACCTGAGTAAGGGCATTAAACTCGGGTCGCGATTAATGAATCAAATTTCATGCGAATTCTGAGGTACCGCTTTAGCGGTCTGTAGTAACGCCGCAGCGGTACTGCTGGCGCGGTCAAACAGCCGCTAGAGCGGCCATCGCAGATTCAGAAAAATAAAAGGGTCATTCACCTTTCCACTTCCCCACTTCCTCCATTACACTCCCCAACAACAAACGTCTGCCCTTCCATCTCCTACTACACCATAACTCCGCATCTCCCTCTTTAATACAACAAAAGTCTTTTTAACTCCCTGCACTTCTTAGTACACCAACCCAAATCCACAATCTCACAATTTGCTACAAAAAAAAAAAAAAAAAAAAAAAAAAAAAGAAAGAGGAGGAATTTCAAGGAAACACTCAATAGGACCAAAACTCGTCCAAAATTCAAATAACAGGTAAGAAGTTATTCCCTTCGACTTGTGGATAGATAATAGAACTAAAATTTCGAATAATATATGCTTAGAAAGACCAGATTGTAACTCAAAAGTTGGGATTTTTGGGTTTTGGTTGATGAATTTCATGGGTTGATAAACTGGAATACACAACTTGTCTAGCGTTAGAATAATCCTTACATCGAATATTGTGTTGTTAGTGCACAAATTTGGCTTGGTAAAGTTGAACATATTAAATAATTTTTGCTTTGAAAAAGGGTGTTGAGTTTAATCGGATTTTGGGTTGTTTGTAGCTAGAAATTGTTTTCCAAAGGTTGTAAACATCATGCATGCTTGATATCTGCTCGATCCACACATAAAAACAAGTTTTTGAGGCCTTTACGTGTTGGGGAAAATCGAGGTCTGTTGGAGAAGACGATCCCGCTTCAGTAGTCAAGGGACCTCTGGGGCGGCTCTACTTTAGCACCCCATGGGGTCACAGGAGCAGTCGAGGAAGAAATGGCAGGGGTCGCAGGAGCGATCGTCCTGCCCGCTATAGTGGCTCTGCTGCAGCGGTATGAGTGACCGTTCCTGCACCAGAAACTGTAACTTGAAGATTATATCCGATTCCGCTGAGATCTTAGGGCGTAGAATGCAAACCTTTAATTTATGAAATCTGATAACACGAATCCTCATCATCTACTGTTCCTCGCAGGTACAATGGCAAAAAATGAAGAAGTCGCACAACAAGAACAACAAGAGGAGCAGTGCCCAACTATCAAATCTTTGTCAGCCCTCAATGTGAGCGTCGTTTCTTGGAGCAGAGGCGTATGCCCTTACTATTGGAGCGGAGTTTTGACATGACCATTGTGAAGAGACGTGCCCCGGAGTTTCTGGAGAGGGTGCAAGAGATAAAGTGGATGCGTTTGGTTAAGGATCCTGGGCGATGTAATGAGAATTGGGTAAGGGAGTTATACATCATGTTGCCAACCATCGTTTGGGATTCTCCTGACCCGAGGATTGTAATTTGGGGGGTTTTAGTGAAAGTGGGGGCTAGGGCGATAAACCGGGTGCATAAAGTGGATAATCATCCAGTGGAGCTTTTGGAGGATAGAAATACTATTGATAATGGAGAATGGTTAGTGTCTAAGTTAGTGGCTAAGGAGGATAGGGCTTCTATCACTTGGGGTCAGTCCAAAGTGGGGATAGAGAGCGATAAGTGTACTACAGAGACAAGGAGGTGGCTGAACATCATCTCCTGCCGAGTCCATCCCTCAAGAAATTTCACATTTGTGACCTATCATAGGGCCCTTCTGATTGCTTGCATCCTGGATAACGTGCCTGTGAATATGGGTTCGCAGGTGATTGAAGAATTGAAGGATTTCATGAGGCATGAGGCATCGAGTTTGATATTCCCGTCATTGATCACTTCGCTGTGTAAGAGGGCTGGAGTCCACAGAAGGATTGAGGACAACATGGTTGATTCTGATGCTGATTTCCACCCATTACGGGTGGTTGTTCATGGTACGTCCATCCAGAACAAGACGTGGAAGACTTGTGAGGAAGCGAGTGCTAGTGCGAGTAAGGGTGGAGGTGGAGCTGGAGCTACCCATGTTCACGGCCCGTTTGAGTGCATTGATACTCGTTTTGACGAGATGATGGTGATTTTTCAGGGTATGCAGAGGCCTTCGGTGGAGGTTGGTTCTTCCAATGCCAGCGAGGGTTACTTTACCAGGAAGGAGATGAAGGGCTATTTAGAGGCGCAGAAGGGGATATGTAAGTCACTCTCTACCTTGCAGGCCGTCTTCACTTCTCTGGCAACATATCATGGCCAGCTTCATAGTGACTTTGAGAAGGAGAGGGACGAGAACAGGTCCCGTGAGAAAGTCCACCTCAAAGCCTGGAGAGGTGTCAAAGGCCTGTAGAAGAAGACGTACCCTAGCGAGGCGATACCCGTGTAGGATGATGACGAATCTGACCATTATTCATTCGTGAGCTAGGCCAAGGCATATGATGGGAAGAGCAGATCAGTGGAGGATACCAGCAGCTCTGATGATGCAGGGGCCATGAGTAGAAGGACTGCTTAGGGATCTCGGCCCTCTTGTTATGATGATACTATGGTTTCCCTTGTAGGTCCTTTTATCTCAAACAATGTTTCATTTGGTTATGTGGTTTGGTTCCATGTCTTTGACAATTTCCTTTCTGATTTTTTTTTTTTTTTGGATAATCTGGTTTGTAATAAGTTTTGGATGGTTTTCCTCCCTTGTCGGGCTTTGTTTTATCTGACTGGTTTTTGGTGAAATAGCTATGTTGTTTGAGTTTGATTGGAATTGCACAAGTTGGATATTCAGTAGAAAGGCTACAGGTTTGAGGCTTCAGGTGCACCGCTTCCGCTGCAGCGGTCACGCTTCGGCGGCCACTACTGCGTTATAGCAGTCAAGAAGGACATGCTTCAGCAGACAAGTCCCCGCTATAGCGTCAGCGCTGAGGTGGATGGGTTGCGCGGGAGCGGCTCGTGATAAATCGAAACAATATCCTAGCGGTCCTCCCTTCGCGGGAGCGAGACTGCTGGCGTGGTTTACCTGCTGCTTCAGCGGTACTACTAGCAGTGACACATCTTCGATGCCCACTATTTTGAAACCTTCTAGGAACCGCGTCGAGAACTTATCAAGTTAGGGTCAGTCCAAACACACCACATATCTATAACGTTAAGATACTAATTAGAATCACCTAGATACTTATTGGATACACTGAGATACCAATTTGGCTGAAGTAGCAAGATTAGAAAGAAAGAAGGGAAATTTCCTAAATGTCCTATAGCCTCCCGTGGATGGGCATGAACATCTACGTACCATTCCTCGAGACTTTACTGGACATTGCTCTTGTACTTATGAGACCGGTAACCTAGGCTCTGATACCAACTTGTCACGACCCATTTTAGGATCGCGCGGGCACCTACCATTTCCACCTCAGTAGGCAAACCCTTAATCGAAAACAAAAACATGTGCAAGTAAAGAACGAAATTCATTGTCCTTTAAGATATATTATAATCAAAAATCAGAAGTCAAACCAATATATTTAAACGAAATAGCGGAAGTTTTTACAACAATTTAATAAATACACTGACTCATTTTCGCATGACCTGGTCTAGACTAATACAAGAGTGACAAAGATTTGAACACTTAATACAACAATAAATCTAAGACTCAACCTCCATCTTGGAATGAGAATGATGGAAGCCTTCAAGATAGGCACAGTGCATCTTTTGGAAAACTAGAATCAATCAATATCCTGAAAAAGTCTACACCCCAAAAGGGATGTATCAAGAGTAGTGTCCCGACCCAACCAGAGGGCCATGACAGGCACCCGGAATTAACTTACCGAGCACCTCTGAGCATACATTTTATAATCATTTCTAGGTGGACCACAAAGATAGCTCATGGGTATTATAATCTGTAAGGGTATATGTCACAAGATAACAACACATTTCTATGTAATCATCGACAACTATGCCCATAAACACAGGCTAACATGGCTGCCACATTATTATACAACCATATGAACTGGTAAGGTTATGGAACTTCTAACTGTCCACACATGTCTATGAGCCTCTATATAGAATACAGGAATCTATAAAGACGGGATAGGACTCCGCCATGCCCAAGTGTATACACAAAAAATTAATACCAATAAACTACAACTCTGAAGCAAATGGAGCGCTTTTGAGACTCCGCTGATGAAGCTCCTAAGGATCAAATCCATCTCACTGCTTCCCAGCGGGTATGAGCGCAGCGTCCACAAGAAAGGACGTCAGTATGAACAATATACTGAGTATGTAAGGTATGAATAGCAATATAACACGAGATATAAAACATAACATGAGATAAAGAGATAACCTGTACATCTGATTGCCTCTTAAGGCGGGTACCATGCATGCTTAGCCTTTTTACAAAAAATATTTTTCATACATATGTAACATAATAGTGCTGCGGAACGTGCAACCTGATCCATACATGTATTATGCTGCGTAACGTGCAGCCCGATCTATAAATATATTATATTGCTGTGGAACGTGCAGCCCGATCCATAACCATATATCCCGTGTCCGGGACGATATCATAGTATACCAACTGATCAGGTGGTTATGCGTATATAACGCCTCGCCCTTTTTCCCATATCCCGTATATACATATATAATATAAATAGCATGCATGAGAGCCCAAATAAAAGCTAATACTTTATCGGAATGACGTAAGGTCGGTAACCTCCGATGTGTCATTATGGAGTAATCATCATCGCTATATCTCACCTTGAAGAAACAATTATCATAAGGTGAGATCAACAACAATGAATAAAATTGTTAATCATGTGACAAGCTGACTAGTATCATGAAAACATTAAGAACTTTAAGCTTTGGCCTTTCTAGAATAAAAATCATCATCACTATCTTGTCTCACTTTGAAGGAACAATAACATAAAATGAGGCAAATTATCATGAAAGTGGTAAAAAATTATATAGTAAGCTCAATCATATCATAAGAACATGTAGAACTTTAGGCTTTGGCACCACTAGACATGGAATCATCATAAGAATCTTGAGAATTAAGGGCTTCTAGCATTTTCAGGAGTAAGAGTAATATGGATAGCGTGTATGGGATCATGACATAGGAATCATGCCTTTAGAAAGAAAGGGATTAGCCTTAACATACCCTTTTGGTCTCCTGAACTACTTAACACTTATCCTCTCAAGCTCATAAATCTAAATTCAAGAGAATTTATACTATTATTAGGCTTATTGTCATATGCTTGTCTTAAGCCTTTAAATTAAATCGTTTTAGAATCTGCCGAAATTCTGGCAGCATCTCCCCTGTTTATATCCCTAGCCCGAAATCACAATACCAACAACCATCATCAACAACAACAACACTAACATCATCCTTAGTGCCAATATACTCCATAAAACATCCCACACGATGTTTACCCAATTTCTCAATCAACTAATTTATTAGACGACCATTTAATAGCTCTATCTTCATAAGTAAACCTAAATCAATATCAATAAGGAGAGATTCATACTTTGTTCTCACTAGAACCGCAATATCATTAATATTCACTTTGAATCTAAGCCAAGATCCACCGCAATACGATACTATAATCACAACTATAGGCTTGTCACGCCCCGAACCATGGCCTGGGCGTAACACGACACTCGGGCCTTACTTGCATGTGTCCGAGCGAACCTCATGGCTTGCTTGTCAACATGGGCATCAAAACAATATAATCTATATGATACAATTTAAATAAATCATGAAAATGTAATTTGCGGAATAAAGTCTTGAAATTATCTCATAGTATGAAATATCATGGAAACACAATAGTTTGCAAACATAAAGCATAACTGACTCTGTGAACTAACATATGTCTATGAAACCTCTAAAATATGTCTGAATACTAACTACCAGGACATGGCCCTGGACTACCATAAACTAAATACTAATGCAGACTCCATGTTGAACCCCGAGAGAAGTGGGGCTCACCAATAAGCTGATATCTGAAGTGATCCTACTGCGCAGATGTATGCTCCTGAAAATCGGTATCTGCACCGTGAAGTGCAGGCCCCGGGAAAAAGGGACGTTAGTACATGGTGAATAGTACTAGTATGTAAAACCTGCTGAAATGAAGAACATGGCACAACATAGATATAGGATATGAACTGAAACTGAATGTAACTTGAACATGAACATGAAACGTGAGTGAAGCCTTAAAACAGTAATCAATAGAAATACTTGTATGTAAAACTACTTTGTATCGTGGGGAATGCTATAGTATAACCGACAACATGGTCTGGTACTTGCGTCCTACCAGCAGAACACTCACAACCTTGCCAGGGATATGAGATTTAAGTAATAATAAGCATGTAAGGATCCAAACTGCATAATGAAGGTGTTGCCTCCTTGCTGACAACCCTTATCCTACGGTGGCTACGTAGTTTCAGGCTATCTGAGCCTTCTCGGTTAACTAAGCAATTCCCAAAACATGAACATAATATAGTTGGCTAAGAAGCCCATGATTTTCGTGAAATAACTTGTCAATAAATTGTAATCATGATTTCACGAAATAACTTGTAAACGTGGTTTCATGAAATATCTTGTAATATGGTTTCATGAGATAACTTGTCCTAGTCTTGCAAACATGTTCTTGATTCATGAGTAATAACAATAGTTCATAATTATATATATATAATTGACTTGAAAACATTCTTGTAACTTGCTACATAAAATCATAAAGTTTCATATAAACATAATGAGAATACATGAGGAAGAATTCATGATTCATGGATTAAGCTAGGGTTCCTAATAACCGTAATGGAAGATTAGGAATACAATAACGAATATAGATACAAAATTCATGTACATAAATACATAAATACGGGCTACCAATATGTTGGGTTTAATGCCCTAGGGTTTGAACTTCATGGATATCAAGAAACGGAGCATGGGGAAGAACGTAGAGATTCCCTCATGTGGATGGAAGTTCTACATACCTTAATTGCTCCAAAACTTGAATTAAAGACTTGAGCTTTGAAGAGGATTTCCAAAATCTTGAATTCTTGAACCTTGAGATGGGTTTTCTTGAAAACCCTAGTTTTAGAATGATAATTTCTTGTTTAGATTACAAGGATAGGTGTTAGAATTGAGTTGGAATAATTTGAGTAGGCTTACCTTGGTGTTCTTGATGATGGTCAAAACTTTCGTTAAAGGTACGGGGTGTTACAATATCTACCCCTTGGGATCATTCGTCCTCGAATGATGGGTCATGGTTAAGGATATGGATGGACATGGCTTGAATACATAAACGTAAAGAAAACATGACATGAAACATGAGACATGAAATGATGTGATTACTTGAAAATATAGATACTTCTGGCATGAGACAAGAAACATGAGTGCTGGATATATCACATGAGCGTGAAACATGAGACATAACGTGACATGGGCTACGGAAAGTTACCTTGAAGGTTCTCTGCTTGCCGTTCAAACAAAAATGGGTACTTGGATTTCATATCCTCCTCGGCTTCCCATGTAGCTTCCTCAACCTTCTGGCTCCTCCACAAGACTTTCACTGAGGCTACTTCCTTAGTCCTCAACTTGCGAACCTGGCGGTCAAGAATGGCTACGGGGATCTCCTCGTAAGTCAACCCATCCTTAACTGTTATAGTATCAGCAGGAACAACCAGCGATGGGTCTCCTACACACTTCCTCAACATGGACACATGAAACACGGGATGTACGGCAGCCAAATCTTGTGGCAACTCAAGTTCATAAGCTACTAGACCGACCTTTCGTAGAATTCTGTAAGGTCCAATATATCTGGGACTGAGCTTCCCTTTCTTGCCAAATCTCATAACACCCTTCATGGGTGAGACTTTAAGGAACACCTAATCATCAACTGAAAATTCTAAGTCCCTTCGCCTCACATCTGTATAAGACTTCTGGCGACTCTGAGCCGTTTTCAAACGCTCCTGTATTAACTTGACTTTCTCGATAGCCTGATAAACCAAATCTGGTCCTAACAACTCTGCTTCACCAACTTCGAACCAACCAATTGGTGATCTACTCCTTCGCCCATACAGAGCTTCAAACGGTGCCATCCCAATGCTAGCATGATAACTGTTATTATAGGAAAACTCGATAAGAGGCAAGTGATCATCCCAATTACCTTTGAAATCCAAGACGCATTCTCTCAACATGTCCTCCAGAGTTTGAATAGTACGCTCTGCCTGGCCATCGGTCTGCGGATGAAAAGATGTGCTAAGGTTCACCTTGGTACCCAATCTTTTCTGAAAAGATTTCCAGAAGTTCGCTGTAAACTGAGCACCACGATCTGAAATAATGGACACTGGTGTCCCATGCAATCTGACAATCTCATTAACATACAGCTTGGCATAATCTTCTGCTGAATCTGTGGTCTTGACTGGCAAAAAGTGCGCCGACTTAGTAAGCCTGTCAATGATCACCCAAATAGAGTCATGTCTCCTAGCTGAACGAGGTAGACCAGATACAAAGTCCATATTGATCATTTCCCATTTCCAGACAGGAATATCAATATTCTGAGCCAAGCCACCAGGTCTCTGGTGCTCGGCTTTCACTTGCTGACAATTCGGACACTTAGCTACAAAATCTGCCACATTCTTCTTCATATCGTTCCACCAGTAAATCTCCTTAAGATCATGGTACATCTTAGTGGAACCTGGGTGAATGGGATACCTGGAGTTGTGAGCTTTTGACATGATTCGCTCCCTGAGCCCATCTACATCTAGAACACACAATCTGCCTCGGTACCTCAAGGTACCATCATCTCCCCCTTGTTCAAAAGTCGTCGTATTATGCTTGTGAATTCCCTCTCTCAGCTACAACAAGTAGGGATCACTAAACTGTTTCTCTTTGGCTTCAACCACTAAGGAGGAAAGGGCTCTATTCTGAACAACTACGCCGCCGTCCTCGGAGTCTAAAAGTCGAACTCCAAGACTAGCCAAACGGTGAACTTCCTTGGTCATAATTCTCTTATCTGCATCAACGTGGGCTAAGCTCCCCATGGAGCGCCGACTAAGAGCATCGGCTACAACATTCGCTTTCCCCGGATGATAGAGAATATCCACATCATAATCCTTAAGCAATTCGAGCCATCTCCTCTGCCTAAGATTCAGCTCTCTTTGCTTGAAGATATACTGCAGGCTTTTATGATCTGTGAAAATATCAACATGCACTCCATACAAATAATGACGCCATATCTTAAGTGCAAAAACTACAGCTGCCAACTCTAGGTCATGAGTCGGATAATTCTTTTCGTGAACCTTGAGCTGACGAGATGCATAGGCTACAACCTTACCATGCTGCATTAAGACACATCCGAGACCAACTCCCGAAGCATCACAATAAACCACGAACCCTTCAGTTCCCTCTGGTAAAGTCAAAACTGGAGCAGAAGTCAATCTCTTCTTCAGCTCTTCAAAGCTTCGCTCACAAGCATCTGATCATTGGAACTTAACTTCCTTCTTCATCAGCTTAGTCAATGGTGCTGAAATAGATGAAAAACCCTCGACGAAACGTCGGTAATAGCCTGCTAGACCCAAGAAACTGCGGATATCTGAAACTGATGCGGGTCTGGGCCAATTCTTAACGGCCTCAATCTTCTGAGAGTCAACATGAACACCCTCACCAGAAATCAGATGACCTAAGAAGGCTACTGATTTGAGCCAAAATTCACACTTGGAGAATTTTGCATACAACTTGCGGTCCTTAAGAATCTGAAGAACTATACGAAGGTGTTCTGCGTGCTCGGCCTCACTACGGGAGTAAATGAGGATATCATCTATGAAGACAATGACAAAGAGGTCGAGGTATGGCTTGAAGACTCTGTTCATGAGGTCCATAAATGCTGCTGGGGCATTGGTCAAACCGAAGGACATGACACAGAATTCGAAATGGCCATATCTGGTTCTAAAGGCTATTTTAGGAATATCTTGTCCCCTAACCTTAAGCTGATGGTAACCTAATCGGAGATCTATTTTGGAGTAACATTGGGCACCCTGAAGCTGATCAAATAAGTCGTCTATTCGTGGAAGAGGGTATTTGTTCTTGACCGTGACTTTGTTGAGCTGTCGATAGTCAATGCACATGCGCAAAGAACCATCCTTCTTGCGAACGAAAAGGACTGGGGCACCCCATGGAGAGACACTGGGTCGGATAAAACCCTTGTCTAAAAGATCTTTGAGTTGAGACTTAAGCTCGCGTAATTCAGCTGGAACCATCCTATAAGGTGGAATAGATATAGGTTTCGTACCTGGGAGTAGGTCAATTGCGAAATCAATTTCCCTATCAGGAGGGATTCCGGGAAGATCCTCGGGAAAGACTTCTGGGAACTCATTAACAATAGGGACTGACTGAAGAGTTGGGGTCTGGGAAGACGAATCCCTAACCCGAACGAGATGATAGATATAACCCTTAGACACCATCTTTCTTGCCTTGAGGTAAGAAATAAACCTACCCTTAGGACTGACAGAATCACCCTTCCACTCTAAGACTGGCTCATTAGGAAACTTGAAATTCACAGTTTTGGTTCTACAATCAACTGACGCATAACATGAATATAACCAGTCCATGCCCATGACTACATCAAAATCTACCATTTCTAACTCACATAGGTCAGCTGGAACAACATGGTGATAGACTCTGATTGGACAGCCCTTATAGACACGTCGGGCTATGACTGACTCACCAACTGGATTTGACACTTCAAAAGGTTCTTTTAGCTTTTCAGGTTCAATACCAAATTTCCTAGCAACATAAGGGGTGACATAGGATAGGGTGGATCCAGGGTCCATGAGAGCATAAACATCGAAACTGAAAACTGTGAGTATACATGTGACAACATCAGTACGGTTATCGATATCCTGGCGCCCGGTCAAAGCATACAAACGGTTTGGGCCACCGCTTGTGTTGCCAGATCTAGCTGGTACACCTCCTGCCTGAGTCTGGTTATTATGAGGAACTGATGAATTTACTGACTGAGTCTGATTACCTCCTGTGCCCTGTCTGACTGAAGGGAAATTTCGCTGAACATGGCCCGGCTGGCATAGCAAATATTTGATCTAGAGCGGCACTCCCCAGGATGCCTCTTCCCACACTTAGCACAAATCGGATTGGTGAAGTTACTCTGAGTCACACTGGCCTGAGACTGGGAGCCTGACCACCTGAAATTCTGTTGACGGTTATCTTTCCTGAACTTGGAAACTGGAGCACTTGCCGTGGACGGAGTAGGTCCGGCTGACCTGTTCTTAAAGAATATCCTATTTTCATTACCGCTGAACTGTCCGGTAGACTTGGCCCTCTTGTTGAACTCCTTGTCTTTCTCTTTCTGCAAGGCTTCCTCCTCCTTCAGCCTTGTCTCATTTCCCTGTACGAAAGCAACCATCTTGGAGATAGTCATTCCCCCATTCTGTGCGGCAATATTGGCCCCATCGTACAAATAGGGATCAAGACCTCCAACAAACCTCCTCACTCTTGCCCTCAAATCCGGTACCATATATGAAGCATGCTTAGCCAGACTGATAAATTCTAAGTAGTAGTCCTGAACTGACCTACCATTCTATTTAAGCTTCAGGAATTGTTCAGCCTTAGCTTCTCTGACTTCTATTGGCATGAAGAGGTCCAGGAAGGCACTTGTGAATTCATCCCATATAGCATCAGGTGCATCCTCACCTCGGGATAATTCCCAAGATTCATACCAAGTGTTAGCAATGCCCTGTAGATGATGGGCTCTAAAAGTAGCTGCTTCGGTTTCTGTAACTGTCATAATCCTGAAGATCTTTTGGAGAGCATCAATGTAGGCCTGAGGGTCCTCATATTTCTTTGTCCCCGTAAAGATTGGGGGTTTCATCCTGAGAAAGTCCTTAGTCTTAGAAGACTCCCCATTACCTCCTGAACTCGACCCAGATTCTTGATGTTGGGCCTGAGCTGCTACCAGTTGTGTGAGCATATTGATAGCATTCCTAACATCCCCATCCGAATCAATAGGAGGTGTTACTGTAGGGGCGGTTGGGGCTGCTGTCTGAGTCGGAACAGTCTCTTCCCGAGTTGCTTCTGCAGTAGCCCCTTGGCTGGTGGCTTTAGCCTTTTTGGTGTACTTCCTTTTCGCAGGCATTTTCTGAAAATACGTACACGCACGAATTAGAAAGATATCCTAAAAGTACTGCTCTAACTGCACGATCTAGAATATGAAAGAATTGAGACAATCCTGAATGTCTTGGTGGTCAACTGTTTATATGTGTGCGGCCCTCACACATATAAAAGTGACCCCACTGGACACGGTTTCATAG
This sequence comes from Lycium barbarum, assembly GCF_019175385.1. Taxonomy (NCBI): domain Eukaryota; kingdom Viridiplantae; phylum Streptophyta; class Magnoliopsida; order Solanales; family Solanaceae; genus Lycium; species Lycium barbarum. The sequence continues at coordinate 25,294,693 of NC_083346.1, read as the reverse complement.
ACTCCCTAAAGACACTTGAACCTAGGCTTTGATACCAAGCTTTGTCACGCCCCGAACCATGGCCTGGGCGTAACACGGCACTCCGGCCTTACTTGCATTTGTCCGAGCGAACCTCATGGCTTGCTTATTAACATGGGCATCAAAACAATATAATCTATATGATGCAATTTAAATAAATCATGAAAATGTAATTTGTGGAATAAAGTCTTGAAATTATCTCATAGTATGAAATATCATGGAAACACAATAGTTTGCAAACATAAAAGCATAACTGACTCTGTGAACTAACATATGTCTATGAAACCTCTAAAACAAGTCTGAATACTAACTACCAGGACATGGCCCTGGACTACCATAAACTAAATACTAATGCAGACTCCATGTTGAACCCCGAGAGAAGTGGGGCTCACCAATAAGCTGATATCTGAAGTGATCCTACTGCGCAGATGTATGCTCCTGAAAACCGATATATCTGCACCGTAAAGTGCAGGCCCCGGGCAAAAGGGACGTTAATACATGGTGAATAGTACTAGTATGTAAAACCTGCTGAAATGAAGAACATGGCACAACATAGATATAGGATATGAACTGAAACTGAATGTAACTTGAACATGAACATGAAACGTGAGTGAAGTCTTAAAACAGTAATAAATAGAAATACTTGTATGTAAAACTACTTTGTATCGTGGGGAATGCTATAGTATAACCGACAACATGGTCTGGTACTTGCGTCCTACCAGCAGAACACTCACAACCTTGCCAGGGATATGAGATTTAAGTAATAATAAGCATGTAAGGATCCAAACTGCATAATGAAGGTGTTGCCTCCTTGCTGACAACCCTTATCCTACGGTGGCTACGTAGTTTCAGGCTATCTGAGCCTTCTCGGTTAACTAAGCAATTCCCAAAACATGAACATAATATAGTTGGCTAAGAAGCCCATGATTTTCGTGAAATAACTTGTAAATAAATTGTAATCATGATTTCACGAAATAACTTGTAAACGTGGTTTCATGAAATATCTTGTAATATGGTTTCATGAGATAACTTGTCCTAGTCTTGCAAACATGTTCTTGATTCATGAGTAATAACAATAGTTCATAATTATATATATATAATTGACTTGAAAACATTCTTGTAACTTGCTACATAAAATCATAAAGTTTCATATAAACATAATGAGAATACATGAGGAAGAATTCATGATTCATGGATTAAGCTAGGGTTCCTAATAACCGTAATGGAAGATTAGGAATACAATAACGAATATAGATACAAAATTCATGTACATAAATACATAAATACGGGCTACCAATATGTTGGGTTTAATGCCCTAGGGTTTGAACTTCATGGATATCAAGAAACGGAGCATGGGGAAGAACGTAGAGATTCCCTCATGTGGATGGAAGTTCTACATACCTTAATTTCTCCAAAACTTGAATTAAAGACTTGAGCTTTGAAGAAGATTTCCAAAATCTTGAATTCTTGAACCTTGAGATGGGTTTTCTTGAAAACCCTAGTTTTAAAATGATAATTTCTTGTTTAGATTACAAGGATAGGTGTTAGAATTGAGTTGGAATAATTTGAGTAGGCTTACCTTGGTGTTCTTGATGATGTAAGAGGGTAGGAAGTCGTTCTAGGGCTTTAAGGAATGAAGAATAATGAGTTGAACTGATATGGATGAATATATAGTGTTCTGGAACTTTGCACTTTACGTCCAGCAAAATACTGGCCGTATTTCAGTTAACGGGGCCGTAAACTGCAATACGGTCCGTATTCTGCCATATGGACTGGACTGCATCTCTTCAGTAAAATGGCCATAACTCTTTGCACAAATGTCCGTTTGACCCCCGTAAGATACCGTTGGAAAGGTATTTCAATGCTCTACAACATTCATCAAGGACGTTTTCCCAAATTCCAAACACGATTTGAAATACGGGCCGCAAAGTGAAATACGGTCCGTATTTAACCATATGACCTCAAAATGTCAAATTCCAGAATGTTCAGAAATTCTTGGTTTCAGTTTACGGGCACTGTTCATGGTCGTAAATTGAAATACGACCACTGTTCATGGGCGTAAACCACCATATCACAACTGAACAGAAAAATTTCAATTCCCACATTCTTTATCTGATGTTCTAAGTCTAGGATCGTGGTCAAAACTTTCGTTAAAGGTACGGGGTGTTACAAGGCTATCCGAATCTAAATCTCGAGATTTCACTTGATTTATGCTAAACTTTTATGGGTAGAAGTTAAGCGAATGTTCCAGAGGGTTTGGAATATGTTTGGAGGGTGGATGAATGAAAATGAGGGGTAAATCCCCTTTTTATCTTATTTTAGAGTCACCGACTCAATTGTTGCTCTGCGCGTTTGCACAGACTTGTGACGCATTCGCGCAGAGTTGCTCAGTGCTCCTATGCACATTCGCGCCACTCCCAGGCGCGTTCGCGCAGGGTTAATACCTGCTCTGGCAGTCCATCTTGAAATGCTCATGACGTTTGATTCCAATGTCGGATTGACGCGCGATTTGTTGCGTTGGAAACTAGACTTCCCTAACTTCAATTTAGGCTTTTGTTTCACTTCAAAACTGCTGATGTACTAGGAGATATTCCTTTCTTAATTAGACCAAAATTGTCATATGAAACCTTACCCATCTTTTCTCCAAAGTTCGAACAAACTTATGTTTCTTGATTCACTTGTTCTTTAATCCTTTCATAACTTATTAGATGAACTTAAACCCTCATAACCATAAGATTGGGGCATATAATCTCATATATCCTAGAAAATAACTCCAATGTCTAAAATTGAGCAACTAACTCCTAATGAACCTTAACGTACAAACTACGAGGTGTGACAAGTAGTGTCAGTACAATACTAGAACTGGTGAGCATTATAGGCCGATAATAGTTAGAAATGCATAACGGTAATAGAATCTACAAATAAGCATAGTAGGTAAAACTAAGTCAACAACACACATCACCTACCACTCACCTCAACAAATAGAAAGTTCTTATTTTCATTAACTCATCCTTAGGGATTCATTTACTTACTACAATTCTTTATAGTTCATATAACATACAATAGGCAACAATGCTCAAGAATCATTAATCAACTATCATTACATAATTCGCTCATGTTTTAAGGAAAGTTCTCTCGTCATTCTAGCTGTTTTTTATTCAACCAACCTAGAAAATCACACACCTTTATATTAAGGTCACCTAGCACCATGCTTTCCCAATCTAAGATCACAGCCTATGATTATAGCAAATAATCCCAACTAGGGCTTAATCTGATTCAGTATATCATAATTATATCACTAAAAGTCATCACTTATGTTATAGCTTCTAAACCCAACACTGTCAAGTCTCAGTACATTCAATCTGAATCCGTATGCCTCAACTATATCACAAGAATATCACAAGAAGCTAAGGTACAATGCAATGCAATAATGTATGAAATATGGATGCAATGCATATGCACCGATACACATATACTTCGATGATGGAATATCAGCCTCAGCAGCATAACCCATGAGGGATCCGCGAAGTCCATGTATCAGTCCTCACGATTCCGGCAAAGACATCAGCAATTGCTACCAGCACTCATACCTCGATTCCGGGATAAACATTGAACATCAGTCCTCACGTCATTCTCATCCAACTGAGCCCAGCTCATAACAGTGTTTCCTTGTATATCATCAATGTATCAACAATATATCACGAAGGACGAGAATGCGTGTAATGTATGAGTTCAACGTCAATAATCAAATCAATCTCAACAGTACCATACATGGGCACACCAACAATATCAATAAAAGGTTGCACAATAAGCCACAATCGAATCACAATCCTAGTCTCAAGAAAGGAATAAGTAAGGTGATACAATATCATCATCATAATATATCACTAGTCACCAATATCTACTATCTCCACGTGGTAACGAGCCAATAATAATTAGAACAAGATAAGTCATAACACAACAGGGTGGCTAGCCCCAAATCATACAACAAGGCCCAACCTAAGGCAATATCGAACCCAACTGAATACCCGAAGGTTTACATGCATTCTCCGATAATATTGTCTAAATATATGCTTCGCTAATCGAAGTCTCACCAAGCGTAATCGTAAACCCACAACTATACTAGTGTTACATAATACCCGCTACCTCTTATACATTATCAATATAAGTATCCATCCCAACGTTCAGGATCCTATACATGCATTCTCCGTTTCATCTAACACTCGTATATGAAAGTCTAATCGGAGTCTACCAAGAGAAGAAAGTCGTAACCTACCTCAGGGCCAAACAGTTGTACGAACATCCACTTGGATTTGATCTTTCATCTTCGAAGGTAATTTGTTGATTCCGAGAGATCTAAGAACGATATATACATTCGAGTAAGCAACAATTGAGGAAATCGGGGTCATAGGGGTAAAATCGTCTTTCCTAAAATAATCATTCTAGATTATTGATTATTGATTATTGCTATTTCACCTCATTTATGGAAAACAAGGTTTACCTAAGCCAAACTTACCTCACTAATTCACATAAGACATTATTGCAACTAACAAGTTAACCCATTTGTGAAATAGCAAGGGTTTAGTCTTAGAACTAGTTATTAAACTAATTCTTGCGATGAGGAAGCCATCCTAGAGTTACTAAGTATACTAGGTCAATCAATACTACAACTACCCAAAAGTCTTATGAGAATTTTGAGAAAGAACCTTTATTTAATGCTTTGCCATAATCATAAATGGTGTAAGAAAAAGGGGAAATTAAAGGAAGTAGAATGATGGATTTCAGGAGGTTACCTTCCCAACATTTAGGTCTCAAAAAGCTGAAAATATCTTCAGTTGATGGCTGTAACTTGGGGAAATGAATATTTGGTCAAGTCAATAAATGAGATTTTACATAGGTCTATCACTGGTCGTCTAACGCTTCAGCGGTCGGTCTACTGCTTCAGCGGCACCGCTTCAGTGGCCTCAAGACCACAGAAGCGATCTAATAAATCTTTCCTGCCTTAGCTTCAACAGGGAATGGGTCACTGGGGCGTGACCGCTATAGCGGACAACTTAGCTCTGGGGTGGTCTGACTGGGTCCAAGGCTCAAAATTCGATAATTTAATTCCTATTCGCACCACGGGTCCAGTTAGGTGTCACGACCCAACCGGAGGGCCATGATAGGCACCCGATGCTAACCTACCCGGGCACCTCTTAGCGTACATTCATATTCCCATCTCAGTAAGCCACATGGCCTACTCATGATTTCTAAACATCCACAATACTAATCACATCGGGCAACGACACATTTATATTATCATCAACAACAGTGCCCATATCCATATACACAAGCCAACGAGGCTACCAAAATAATATACAAAATATGAGCCGACAAGGCTGCAAGACATCTAACCATACACAACTGTCTACGAGCCTCTAAGAAGAGTATGTAACATCATATTGATGGGACAGGACCCCACCATGCCCATATGTATGTACACAAAAAAATAATACCAACAGCTGTAGCTCCGGATGAAATGGAGCTCCTCTGTGCAGTCCTTGAACAAGAAATCTATGGATTAAACCTGTCTCCTTGTCCACCTACGGGCATGACGCAACGTCCACAAACAAAAGGACGTCAGTACGAATAAAGTACTGAGTATGTAAAGCATAATCAACATCATAGTAGGAGCATAAGAAATGGAATAAGATAGAAGAATCAGGAGGTAATATAGCTATTTGTACCTTTAGTGGCTATCATCATATTTACTTACTTGTCTCTCATAGGGACCTTCCATTTCTAATGCTTACTCATGTGTGTGTGTGTGTGTGTCTATATATATATATATATATATATATATATATATATTTGTATGATACCTGACCATGAAGGTTTGGTGTTTCACATACCCGGCTATGACAAGGCTCGGTGTTATATATACCTGGCCCTACCAAGGCTCAGTGTTATCCATACCCAAGTGCAGAGGTGCGCGCGCGCGATAAGTATCATACTCGGCCATATAAGCTTAGTGTTACATAATAGTCATACATACTTAGACACGTATACATAAGAGTCCATAAGTATCATCAACATCATTACCATCATCGCTTTCGTTACATCTATCCTTAGAAGATCAACTATCATATAAGGGAGGTAATAACATCGTGAAAGTATCGAGGATCACGAGCTTTAGTAACTTTAGAGATAGAGTCATTCGGAGGACATTATAGAATTCATGAAAGGGTATATAGCAAAGGAATCATGCCTTAATGAAAGAAGGGTTAGCCTTACATACCTCTTGGTCTTCTTAACTACTTAGCATTCACCGTCGAAGCTTGAACAATCAACATTTAGAAGGATTTATACCATGGTTAAGCCTTAATGATACTCTTAAATTCAAACTCGAATAACTCATGATCTAATGAAAATTGGGCAGCATTTCCCCTATTTAGTCAACTTTCACCGTATTACAAAACAACTGCCAAACATCCATAATAACACCCATAATATCATAATCAAGTAATCACATTCCATTAAGCCTTCAAAATTCATTCTCATGCTCAACCTATAGTAATAACTTCACACCCATTCTTAGCACATTTTCATACAATGATTCCTCATCACTATTTCTACCTTCCATAACAAGATTATACCCATATCATACTAAGAATCATGACTCAAGTTAGCTCACTACTCAAAAACATCATAAAAGTTACATTTAGCCCTCATTTTCTACTTTCTTCTTCTACCCAAGTTGTTCAACAATCAAGCATTCATGATAACATGAAATAAGCATGAAAACTAACCTTTTATCTCATGAGAATGTGCTTTGGAGAAGATATCAACTTATGTGAAAACCCTAGCTTGAATACCCAAGAATCTCTTGTAGTCTACTAACCCTAGCAAGACTTCTCACACATGGGTGCCTTGATTCTTATCTCTTGATCTTTGTTTTATCTTAGGTTGGAGTGGAATATGCTTGGAGAAGGGTTTGGACCTCTCAAGACTTGTGGAAATATGAAAAATGAAATAAAAGAACAAGGGCCATCTATTTATACAAAAAAATAAAAATCTGCCCGATGGACTTATACGGTCCGTATAAGCGAACCGTATAACACCACCATGAAAACATCCCTTTCTGTAAAGGTCATGTTATACAGACCCTCCTTATACGGACCGTATAAAGTTATACGGACAGTATAAGTGGTCGTATAACTCCCAATTATCCGATCCTTTCTCTCATTGATTCGTTTGACTTCCAATCCTCGTGGAACCTTCTTGGCACTTACAGAATACTTCATTAACCATACAATAGGCCCTATAGTAGCCCCTCAAGACATCACCAAATAAATATTAGCTCAATTATAGAGAAAACCTTTCCGAACACGACTTACATTTCACTTCCTTCAACAAACTAAATTCCATATATTCACATGACTTCAAAATCTTATAGTATGCATTTTAAGCTATCCAATACTTCCCTTAATCTTGTAAGGATTTAAAGATCACCTTGAGCTCACATTAGCCTATTCACAAGGCAACAAATTCGAAATTTTTGAGGTGTAACATTAGGCTAGATGGTCACCGGGGATACGTAACGAACCGAACAAGTCCAGGATGACAAAGTTGCGAATCTTTCAGGATTTACGATAATGACTAAACTGGTTGTTACATTTTCAGATCGGGAACATGTCGAACATTGGACAATGTTCTTATGATTCCGTCATGACACCGTATATGGGTTGAACCAATGACTGCTATTTCACATACTGCCTCATTCCCCATAAGTACAGTCTCAGTCATCTGTTCGTAGCTAGTAAACCAATCTTTTCTGAACCACATGTGGAAGGTGTAAGCTAAATCTAAAATCCACTTGTGTGTCTGAATGTCATCTGTTGAAGTAGTTAGCACATCATCTTCTCCAGCTGTCTGAGCTACCTGAACCGTAGATACATTGGCTATTGTTTTATCAGTCTTCTTATTCGGGAAATCCCTCTAAAAGTGACCCTTTTGTTGACAATCCCAATATTCAGCATCCTCTCTATTCACCCTTTTTTCCTAGACTTTGACCTAGATAATTATTTGCCTCTGTCTCTTTGGCTCAAGTGACCTCTAACCGTCAAACCCTCACCATGGTCCTTTTTCTCACCTTAGTTGATATGATTTCTTAATTCATCTGAATTCAATGCATGTCTCACCATCTGTAACGTGACCACCTCCTTACTGTACATGATTGAATTAACTACATCTTTGTACGCCAGTGATAATGAAAGCAGTAGAGTGCACGCTAGTTCTTCATCTCCCACTTTAATATTAGCATGAGTAAGATCCATATCCAATTTATTAAAAGCATCAAGATAATCCTATAAAGTTGTACCTGTCTTTGTCATGAAGGTGTGTAAACGCTGCCTTAACAACATTCTAGTTGTTACTGATTTTTTCTGGTAGAGATCTTCAAGTTTCTTCCACAAACTCGTAGCCGTTTTCTCAGTACTGGCTTCACATAACATGCTGTCAGATAAGGATAATTGAATTGCGCTAAACATATCCATCTTAATCTTCTACTTTTCAGCCTCTTTCGCATTTGAGGGGTACGAGCCGTCCAAAGCATAGACTAATTCTTCTATCTGTTACAATGCCATGATCTTGATCTTCCAGATGTTGAAGTTATTACTTCGCCTATCAAAATTATCTACCTCAAACTTCATATATATCATAGTGTTACATCTCGCCTTCCGAAAAGCTAGCATGTCTCGTACCTTGTAGTATATGCTCATCAAATGATAGTGTCTTTGAGTTTCTGGGAGGTGCAAGCCATGACGAACACTTTTCAAGGGATTAAAACTCTTGTAAGAGATGTGATTCCATGTAAACAACGGTTTATGTTCATGTGTTGCAAGTATCAGATGGATTAGAAGTTAAGCGAATCGAAAGAATTAAGTTTGTCAAAACTTTGGAAAAACATGGCAGAATTCGGGATAAGATTTTAGTCCAACTTTAGGGAGGTGTATCTCCTAGAATATGAGGATTTATGGAATGAATACCCAATATAAACTGAAGTTCAGAGAGTTTTCTTTCCAATTCCACTTACATATCGCAAATTCGAGATGTGCGGTGGAAGATACGACTCGTACAAAATTGTACGATTTCTATGATGGCAACTCGACGGTTGTATATGGACGAATTTTCAACATGTTGTCAGTCCATCAATGTGCACATCGAGTTGAGGCGGTGGCAACCGGCTCTCACAAGTGTAAATAGTCCCTCCCTTGTTATTTTCATCATTTTTCAAGGGCTAGAAGCTTCACAATAGATACATATATTCTCCTAAAGTTCATACATCAATCTTTACAATAGTTGTTGAAATCTAGCGTCAATTAAGCTCGGGAAGTACGTATAACCTCGCAGGCTTCGATTCTATCTTGGTATCACTGTGGTAAGGTGGAAACCTCAGATCCAAATTGGTACTAAGAGTCAACTAGGCCAATTGAGGTGAATATTCCTTCTATGCTACCAATAAATTAAGTTGATTCAAAGTAATATTTGTTAGATTGTCGTATGTTAAGTCTAATTGGGCAAAATACAGCGTAACCCTCTTATGGGATGTTGTTAATGGAATTATATGGATATTGAGTTAGATTAAATGCCTTTATTGTTGGTTTTGGTTATTGTTGTGATTATGGGAAAGTAGTATAAACATGCTAACCGAATTCTCTTAACCGCAAATAGTCTTAAAGATACACCACATATGCGTTGGTATACGAACAATTAAGGCCTAACTAAGGTCGAATATCGCCATGTAGAGGCAAGGGACGAACGGGCTTCGGAATAAGGAATTCCTTCAAGTAGCGAATCAGCGAATTAAACTATTTAAGGTGTTTGATACTCCTTTTTCCTTCGCACGAATCTAAATTTAGCGTACCTATGCATATACCACGATGATTCTATTCCATTCATGTATCACTTCTTATAAATGTTCTTTAACAAATTACTTACTTGTTTCCCCAATTAGTTTGATATGCTTCTCCAATGAATCTTGAAATATTATCATGTTTATCATCATTTAATTATTTTTTTGAGTTCGATACGAATTTCATAATTCATTCAGAGGTTACCGACCTTATGTCACTTCGAAAGGCCCGATGTTACTTCATTGGCTCTTCATGCATTATGTATATATATATATATATATATATATATATATATATATATATATATATATATATATATATATATATATATATATATGTATTCACTATTTTACTACACCGCGCCTCGCTATAGTCGGCCAGGCAGGCACGTAGATGTGCGCATTACTGCAGTGGGCATGTTATGATGTTACCCCGGACGCAGGTTGATGATGACATGATGATGATGCTACTATATGTATATTTGCATATGTTTTCAAACTCATGCATTGCATGTTGTGCGTTTTCATGTGGCTCAGGTTACTTCTATCCTTTATATTATGTCTTACTTACGTTATTGCTTCCTGTCTTACATACTCAGTACTTTTATCAGTATTGATGTCCCATCCTACGGGACACTGCATTTCGTGCTGTAGGTCCTAACAGGTGTAGCAGAGGACCACAGCCACAGTAGGACTTCTAGCTTCAGCGTGTGTCAGCAAGTACCACTACTCCGCCCTTGCTATCTTTTGGTATACTTATGTTATCATGATATATGTTCGCATGCTATGGGTACGTCGGGGTCCTATCCCGACTATTATGCTTTTAGTATGCTCATTCTTAGAGGCTCATAGACATTTTGGGTATATGTAGATGTTATGTATGGCCTCGTCGGCCTTGTTTTGTTTTGATGTTCTCCTGATAGCCTTGACGGCTTTATGACACTTATGATGTTCAGTCGCAAGCTCTTCATCTTTTGTTCGCCCTCCTGGGCAAGGTTCTTCTTCAGCCTCAGCAGGTAAAGGTAGGGGCAGAGGTCAGACATCTGGTTCAGGCAGCAGTCAGAACCGTATTTATGCACTCGCAGGACGGTAGGATCTTGAGTCATCCTTAGATGTTGTGACAGGTATCTTTTCCATTTTCTCTCATGATGTTTATGCATTGATTGATCTATGCTCCACGCTATCTTATATTACTCCATATGTTGCTAATAAGTTTGGTATCTAGCCAGAATCATTATCCAAGCCTTTCTCAGTTTCTACCCCAGTCGGGGAGCTTGTTATTGCGCGACGATTTTATCGTAAGTGTATAATTACTATTAGCGGCCACGAAAATCTTGTTGATTTAGTAGAATTAGAAATGGGTGGACTTCGATGCCATTATGGGTATGGACTGGTTGGCTTCTTGCTCTACCGATGTTGAATGTTGGTTCAAAAGTGTGAAGTTTTAGTACCCTGGCAAACCAGTTCTTAAATGGAAGGGTAATACTTCAACACTAAAGCCTAGGTTTATTTCCCACCTTAAGGCGCGAAAGATGATATCCAAAAGATATATTTATCATTTGGTTCGAGTTAGAAGCATTGAAGCCGAACCACTAACTCTACAGTCCGTTCCAGTAGTTAATGAATTTTAGGATGTATTCACCGATGAATTACCAGGTCTTCCTCCCGAAAAGGAAATAAAATTTACGATTGATGTCCTTTGCCGAATTGCGAGAATTGAAGGTGCAATTATAGGACTTGCTAGATAATGGCTTCATTAGGCCTAGCACATCTCCATGGGGAGCGCCGGTATTATTTGTGCGCAAGAAGGATGGCTCACTGAGAACACCTTCCGAAGGTGACCAGCATGTTCTTCGGATTGACAAATTCTCCAGCGGCATTCATGGCACTAATGAGTACTGTATTTCGGCCCTTCTTGGATGTCTTTATTATTGTATTTGACGGTATTTTGGTATATTCTCGTTCTAAAGCAGAACATGCTGGTCACCTTCGGAAGGTGTTGCAAAAATTGCGAGATCGAAGGTTGTACAGAAAGTTCTCCAAATGTGAATTTTGGCTAACTTCAGTGACCTTTCTAGGCCATATTATGTCTAACGAGGTTATTAAAGTTGATAATCAGAAGATCGAAGCCGTTAAGAATTGGCCTAGGCCAGCAACGGCCTCAGAAGTTTGAAGTTTCTTGGGCCTTGTAGGTTATTATTGAAGATTTGTAGAGGGATTCACTTCTATAGTATCTCCATTAACAAAATTAACTCAGAAAGCGACCAAGTTTCGATGGTCAGAAGCTTGTGAGCAGTGCTTCTAGAAACTGAAAGACAAGTGGACATCTGCTCCTGTTCTTACCCTTCCAGAAGGCATTGAGGTTACACTGTATATTATGATACTTCATGCACAGGTTTGGAAAGTGTACTAATGCAAAATGGTAAGCTGATCGCTTATGCCTCTAGACAATTGTGGAAACATGAGCAGAACTTCCTAACTCATGATCTTGAGTTGGCGGCAGTAATTTATGCTTTTAAGATACGGTGGCATTACTTATATGGAGTTCATGTTGATATTTATACTGATCATAAAATCCTTCAATATATATTTAAGTAGAAAGAGTTAAACTTGAGGCAGCGAAGATGACTCGAATTGCTGAAAGATTATGATACCGATATCTTAAATCATCCTGCCAAAGCCAATGTTATCGCTGTTGTAGTAAGCCATAAGTCAATGGGTAACTTATTGCATGTGCCAGCTGAAAAGCTGGAAATGACTAAAGAACTTCACCGCCTAGCAAGCCTAAGAGTTCATTTATTAGATTTAGAAGATACTGGTTTTTCCCTACAGAATATATCTTAGTCGACTTTTGCCTCGCAAGTAAAGGCTCAACATTATGAAGATCGCGTTCTAGTCAATATCAAAGAGGGAGCTCAACAGAATCAGATTTCTGCCTTTGAACTTGATTCAGATGGGGTTCTTAAACATAGAGGTCGTTTTTGGGTTCCAAATGTAGCCAGACTTTGGGACAAAATCATGTCAGAATTCCATTATTCCCGGTATTTTATTCATCCTAGCTCCACAAATATGTATCACGACCTTAAGGGTTTATATTGGTGGAACAATATGAAGAAAGATATTCCGAGATTTGTAGCTCAATACCCCACTTGCCAACAGGTGAAGATCCAACTCCAGAAGCCTAGCGACTTATTACAGGAAATGAAGATCCCGACTTGGATATGGAAAGCGATTAATATAGATTTCTTTGCCGGATTGCCCCGTTCTTATCGCAAGTTTGATTCTATTTGGGTGATTGTCAATTGGTAACCAAATCAGCCCATTCCTTACCAGAAAGGACTACTTATACTGCTGACGATTATGCCAAGCTGTACATTAAGGAGATTGTGTGTCTTTATGGTATTCCTGTGTCTACTATTTCTGACTGAGGCGCTTAGTTTACGATAAACTTCTGGAAGTCTTTCCAGAAAGGTCTTGGCACTCAGGTGAGTCTTAGTACAACCTTCCACCCACAGACAGACGGCCAGGCAGATCGAACTATCCAAACTTTGGAAGATATGCTACAGACTTATGTATTGGATTTTTAAGGAAGTTATAGAGTTTTCCTATAATAATAGCTATCATGCAGTATCAAAATAGCTCCGTAAGACGCTCTATATGGTAGGAAGTGCAAATCTCCTGCCGGTTGGTTTGAAATCAGAGAAGCAAGTTTGTGTGGGCCAGATCTTGTTCATCAGACTATTGAAAAGATAAAGCTTATTCAAGAGCAGTTACGTATAGCTCAGAGTCATCAGAAATCTTATGCGAATGTAGACGACGAGAATTAGAATTCCAGGTAGGTGATTGGGTGTTTCTGAATATATCACCTATGAAGGGCATGATGTTTCTGAATATATCACCTATGAAGGGCGTGATGAGGTTTGGTACAAAAGGGAATCTCAATCCCAGATACATCAGACCTTATAAGATCGTCTGACAAGTAGGCCAGGTAGCTTATGAAAAGCTGCCATCAGAACTGCAAACAGTCCATCCAGTTTTCCATGTATCCATGTTGAGGAAATGTATCAGATATCCCTCCAGAATTGTACCTATTAATGATATAAGTCACAAAGAACCTATCCTATGAGGAAGAACTAATTGCTATCCTCGATAGACAGGTCCGCAGACTTAGAACAAAATAAATGGCTTCGGTAAAGGTTCTGTGGAGAAGCAAGGATAGGAAAGAGATGACATGGGAAGCTGAGGCGGAAATGAAATCCAAATATCCTCACTTATTCCCGTTTAAAAGTACTCAGTAACTAACCATTCCTTCATCTCCTTCAATGACATTAAGTGAAACAAGTATGCTATGATTCAAATGTAATTTTGCTCTATAATGTAGATGACTTGCAAGGTAAAAGTCACATTTAAACTTTTCGACAGGCATGTAATCGGAAAATTTATTAATGTTATTGTATGATTATGTCTTGTGAAATACGGTATCCTAGATGGCATGTAGATTGGGTTTGCGGTATGCAGGCATTGGTAGTACCCAATTTACAGGAGAAACTCCGCCGAAATTTCCACAGAAATTAGCATAAATAAGTATACCTCACGTTCTCTAAACATTCGAGGATTAATGTTCTTAAGGGGGGAGAATGTTATATCTCACCTTCCAAAAAGCTAGCATGTCACACCCCGATCTTACTAGGGTGTGATGGGCACCCGACCCCATATTCGGAGCCGAGTGAACCCGCTGACTCATTTTACATGCATAGTATCTTTGGACTCTTAAATCAATTAAGAATGAAATATATAGTAAGCTTTCAGAAACTTTTCTTTCATCGTACTCAAATCAAGTATAATCTGTAATCATAATGGATCTGTAACATAATACTATAAGACACGTCGGCTGATGGAGCCGCTTACAAATTGACATTCTATGCCCATGACTCTGTCTGCAAAGTCTCTAACATCAATCAGAAATCATAGCACAGATACTCTGACTCGGCAACACTCCAGGAGCAAATGGAGCTTTCCATCTCCGCTGGAATATCTTCTATAATAGCTTCAACTCATCTGGGTGTACCTGCGTGGCATGAACGCAGCCCCCGAAGAAAAGGGGTCAGTAGGAGTAATGTACTGAGTATGTAAGGCATGAATAGTAACATAGTAAGGGATGTAAATATGAATAATAAGAGAATGGAAATATAGAGCAGATCATGGGGTAAAAAGTAACCTGTACATCTGAGTGACTTTTTGGCGGGTACCGTGCATGCTTAGTGCTACAGAACGTGCAGCCCGATCCATATATATATATATATATATATATATATATATATATATATATATATATATCATATTTTACTTTCTTTGAAAATATTTCTTTTTCATATATATGTAAAATAGAACATATCATATTGCCGAGGCTTCGGCTCCGATCCATTTAGCCACATATATCCCGCGTCCGGGACAATATTAACCGATGTGGGATTTTCCTGAACCAATGTGGGATTCGCCTAAACCAATGTGGGATCAATCTTCTTTTCATATGTTATGGATGCTTTGTATATGTTGTAGAGTGAGGAATGAATGAAATTCATGAAATATGTAAGTATAGGGGTGTGGCCGAATGGAGGTGGTGGTGTAGAAGTGATGAATTAATTTTATTTAGTAGTTTGATTGTTGTGTTGTGGATTCCATGATGTAAAATGAAGGTTTGGTGGCTTGAAATGAACATGAAATTGTTTGTGCATTATTGAAGAAGTTAGTGTGACATTAGTGTGGTTTCTTATATTTGTAAGAATAAATTTGTTAATTTATGGGTTGTTGACATAATTCATGAATTTGGAAGTGAGACATGTGCTGGAAGATTGTAAGTTGGGTTGTTGTGGTTGAATTTGAAGAAGGAAATGGGTTGTTATTGTTCTTGTTGAATTTGGAAGGCTTCGGGTGAAGTAGTGTGTTGATTGAGTCGTTTTGAATGCTATGTGAATTGAATTGAATATAAATGAAATGTCGTTGAATTGTACGACAAAGGTTGTTAATGTTAGAATGCGTCTTGAATTGATTGTTGATGTTGTTGGCACGATTGATGGTATTGTTGTTGATAGTTTGGCCGAGTTGAATTCTCGGATTGTTGATTGATTATTTGGGCCGAGTTAGATTCTCGGGGATGGTGTATTTACAGGGGAGATGCTGCCGAAATTTCGGCAGATCATAAGTGAATTTATTTGAAAGACTAAGACAAGTGTGTGTGACGATGAATCTAATGATTATGTAAATCTTCTTGAATGTAGACTAGTGATAACGAGCTGGGACAATTAAGCGTAGCTAATAGGACGTGGAGCAGGTATGTAAGGCTTACCCTTTCTTTCTTTTGGCATGATCCTTATGAAATGAGCTGACGACGTATATGTATGATTTCAAAGAAATTCCCATTCTTAGAGCCACTAGGATGGCTAATGTTTTTGACTTCCGAAGAATTATTTTGCTGTGTCTTGATACGAGTGTGTGGTTCCAAAAGTTTTATGTTGATTTGATCCATAGCGATCTCCGAAAGGTACTTGATATGATTATTGCTCTGATTTTCCAAAAATGGCTTCTGAAACGTTCGCAGAAGGCTCTGTACTTCAAACGCTCATAACTTTCTTATACTAAATCGGTTTGACCCGAAACTTGTTTCTGAGCCTCCAGGTGTCGGTAAGTATACTTGTCTATCGAGTCTTCCATAATATATTCGGAGGTTACCGACCCTACGTCACTCCGATAGAGACATAACATTCTTTGGGCTCTCCTGCATGCTGCTTGCAGGATATATGTATATGATATATGTATATGATACATGAATATGATATATGTATATGTATATGGGGTAAGGGAAAAGGTGAGGCGCTATAGACACATATCCACCTGATAAGTTGGTATCAGAGCTGGTGGTGGGGCAAACCCAATAGTGGGGCAAACCCAGTGGTGGGGCAAACCTCAGCAAGAACGCTGAGTCCCAAATGGGGGTGAGTGTAAGGCTTGCCTTAGGCGAATCCCACATTGGTTTAGGCGAATCCCACATTGGTTCAGGCAAATGGATCGGAGTCGACGCCTCGACAATATGATATGTTTTATTTTACATATATATATGAAAAAGAAATGTTTTCAAAGAAAGTAAAATATGATATATATATATATATATATATGGATCGGGCTGCACGTTCCGCAGCACTAAGCATGTACGGTACCCGCCAAAAAGGCACTCAGATGTACAGGTTACTTTTTACCCCATGATATGCTCTATATTTCCATTCTCTTATTATTCATATTTACATCCCTTACTATGTTACTATTCATGCCTTACATACTCAGTACATTGCTCGTACTGACCCCTTTTCTTCGGGGGCTGCGTTTCATGCCACGCAGGTACACCCAGATGAGTTGAAGCTATTATAGAAGATGTTCCAGCGGAGATGGCAAGCTCCATTTGCTCCCGGAGTGTTGCTGAGTCAGAGTATCTGTGCTATGATTTCTGATTGATGTTAGAGACTTTGCAGACAGAGTCGTGGGCATAGAATGTCAGTTTGTAAGCGGCTCCATCAGCCGACGTGTCTTATAGTATTATGTTACAGATCCATTATGATCACAGATTATACTTCATTTGAGTACGATGAAAGAAACGTTTCTGAAAGCTTACTATATATTTCATTCTTAATTGATTTAAGAGTCCAAAGATACTATGCATGTAAAATGAGTCAGCGGGTTCGCTCGGCTCCGAATATGGGGTCGGGTGCCCATCACACCCTAGTAATATCGGGGTGTGACATAGCATGTCTTGTACCTTGTAGTATATGCTCGTAAAATGATAGTGTCTTTGAATTTACGGGAGGTGCACGCCCTGACAAACACTTTTCAATGGATTAAAACTCTTGTTAGAGATGTGATTCCATGTAAACAAAGGTTTAAGTTCATGTGTAGCAATTATCGGAAGGATTAGAAGATAAGCGAATGAAAGGAATTAAATTTGTCGAAACTTTAGGAAAACTTGACAGAATTTCGAATAGGATTTTGGTCCAACTTTAGGGAGGTGTATCTCCTAGAATATGAGGACTTATGGAACATATACCAATGTAAATTTAAGTTCAGAGAATTTTCTTTCCAATGCAACTGACATATCGCAAGTCCGAG
Source organism: Lycium barbarum (assembly GCF_019175385.1). Classification (NCBI taxonomy): domain Eukaryota; kingdom Viridiplantae; phylum Streptophyta; class Magnoliopsida; order Solanales; family Solanaceae; genus Lycium; species Lycium barbarum. The sequence continues at coordinate 25,276,629 of NC_083346.1, read as the reverse complement.
ACATACGGTGGAAGATACAGCCCGTACAAAATTGTACAATGTCTCTGATGGAAACTCGATGATTGCACATGGACGATCCGTCAACATGTTGACGGACCGTCAATGTGCACGTCGAGTTGAGGCGGTGGAAACCGACTTTTACAAGTATAAATAGTCCATCCCTTGTTATTTTCATTATTTTTCAAGATCCAGAAGCTTCACAATTGATACATATATTATCCTATACTTCATACATCAATATTTACGATAATTGTTGAAATCTGGCATCGATTAAGCTCAAAACGTGCGTATAACCTCGTAGGCTTCGATTCCATATTGGTATCACTATGGTAAGGTGGAAACCTCGGATCCAAATTGGTACTAAGAGTCAACTAGGCCTATTGTGGTAAAGATTCCTTCTCTGTTACCAATAAATTAAGTTAATTCGAAGTAATATCTGTTAGATTGTCATGTGTTATGTCTAATTGGGCAAAAGACAGCGTAACCCTCTTATGGGATGTTATTAATGGAATTATATGAATATTGAGTTAGATCAACTGCCTTTGATGTTTGTTTTGGTTGTTGTTGTGATCAAGGGAACGTAGTATAAACAGAAGAAATGCAGCCCGAATTCCCTTAAGCCCAAATAGTCTTAAAGATACACCACATATGCGTTGGTATATGAACAATTAAGGCCTAACTAAGGTCGAATATCGCCATGTAGGGGCAGGGGACGAGCGGGCTTCGAAATAAGGAGTTCCTTCAAGTAGCTGATCAGCGAATTAAGGTATGTAAGGTATTTGATACTCATTTTTACTTGGTACAAATCTAAATTTTGCGTACCTATACATATACCCCGATGATTCTACTCCATTCATGTATCACTTCTTATAAATGTTCTTTATTGAATTACTTACTGTTTTCCCCAATTAGTTTGATATACTTCTTCAATGAATCTTGAAATATTATCATGTTTATCATCATTAAATTATTTTTTTGAGTTCGATATGAATTTCATAATTCATTCGGAGGTTACCGACCTTACGTCACTTCGAAAGGCCCTATGTTAGTTCACTGGCTCTTCATGCATTATGTATATATATGTATTCACTATTTTACTACAAGAGGCCGGGAAAGCACGTGGATGTGTATACCACTGCAATGGGCATGTTATGATGTTATCTCGGACGCTGGATGATGATGATGCTACTATATGTATATTTGCGTATCTTTTCAAACTCATGCATTGCATGTTGTATGTTTTCAAATGGCTAAGGTTATTTCTATCATTTATATTTATGTCTTACTTACGTTATTGCTTCCTGCCTTACATACTCAGTACTGATGTCCCATCCTACGGGACGCTGCATTTCATGCTGCAGGTCCTCACAGGTGTAGCAGAGGACCACAACCACAGTAGGACTTCCAGCTTCAGTAGGTGTTAGCAAGTGCCATTACTCTGGGCTTGCTATCTTTTGGTATACTTATGTTATCATGATATATGTTCACATGCTATGAGTACATCGGGACCCTGTCCCGACTATTATGCTTTTGGTATGCTCATTCTTAGAGGCTCATAGACATTTTGGGTATATGTAGATGTTATGTACGGCCTCATTGGCCTTGTTTTGGTTTGATGTCCTCCTGATAGCCTTGCCGGCTTTATGACACTCATGATGTTTGAAGCGGCCTTGTTGGCTCGCTTATGTGTGTGTGTGTGTGTGTATATATGTTGGATCATTGCATATTTCTATAATTGGGCCTTTTCTACGTGCATGTGTCCTTTGAGTCATATTATATCGACTAACGGTTATATGATAATCATGGTAACTCTTAAGCCAGGTGGTATCTGGCCTAAAGGTCGGTGCCTGTCATGCTTGGGTATGACACATAGTCTCCTCGTCTTTTAGATCTCACGACCTGTAGGCTATTGATACCAATTGTTAGCGCGGAAAAGATAAAAATACAGTAATTAACGTTGTTCAGATCGATGTGATCCTAGTCCACGGAGAACGGCAGTCACTTTTATTATTGTCAAGGGAGAAAGTAAGTTACAAGATGGAATACTCTTAGGTTCGTCTTTTTGTTCTCTTAATAAACCCTAGCTAGCATGTATTTATACTATTAGGTCTAAGTCTTTCTTAGAAAGGATCTGAATCCCAATAACACTCGAAAACCAATAAAGAAAAAAATTTCCGGTCCCTTGATGATGATCAATATTATATCTGAGAAGATCTTTGTTGGAGGTATATAAGTTTATTTTCATTTAATCCACCTTTACAAGTATTCTTACTTCTTCACCTTATTCTATTAATTCCTGCATAGGATCATAATTTTTGGAGCAGTGCTTGGTCTATATTCAGTTCTATGAAAAAGAATTACAGTGAGCACTAGATAGGAATTTTTTTTAGGCAATTCAGAAGAAAAAAATAGCAAAAACAACTAGGTAAAGATCCAAAAGACTTTGTTTATGTATTAGATATCCAATAACCAATTTGTGTGCTCTTCAATCATTTCAAACTTTTACCTTTAATTTTCTGTATATTGTGTTTATATAATTCATTTGAAATTTACCTCTCATGTTAATGCTTATTTGGTTTCATCTATTATTAATTCAGAGACAGGTGTAGCGTTGCAGACTTGTGACATTAGATTCATTTGAACCTAATACGTTCAACGCATAGCATAAATTTATGTATTTTTTTAAAATAAAAATGCAACCAATAATAGGTATGAACCATTAAAAAGATTACAATGAGTTCAGCGCTACGAAGTTTAAATTCATGTTTCTATTTTTTACGCCATAGCCTTTTATTTACAAATAACAACAACAAAAAATGATGGGGAAATCATTAGTCACAATTTTCTTTTGGTCCTTTCCATTCGTGAGAACTATTCATACGGTCGTTGTTACATCTCAAATATTTTCGTGTCGTAAGTAAACTAACGCAAGCTTGGAGAGGTCATGGAACCCTTATAAGGTTAAGAAATACTTTTATAAGTGCTAAGCAAGTGTCTAAAGGTTTCGGGATCAAGTGAAATGAAGGAATTAAGTTTGTTGAAATTTTGGGAAAACTTGGCAGAATTTCGGACAAAATTTTTGGTCCAACTTTAGAGAGGCATATCTCCTAGAATATGAGGAGTTATAGAAGTTCAATGAGTTTCGTTTACAATGCAACAACCATTCATCGATATCACAACGGAGTAGAAAGTTATGGACGTTTCAAAGTTGGCCATCAGAAGCTCTTCGCGAACGCGAAGAGCAAAATCTGAGTCGGTGGAACCGACTTTGGCAAGTATAAAAGGCCCCTCTTGGTCATTTTTTTGATCATTTCCCAACTCTAGAACATTATACAACATAGATACATGTTCTTACAAGTCCATATGCAAATTTGGTCATAAAGTGTTAAAGTTAGCCATCAACGAGGCTCGGGAAGTGCGTATAAGCTCGTAAACTTTGTGGTCATGGTGGTATTGTGTTGGTGAAGGTGAAGTTTGGGTTCAAGATAGTGCCAAGGACTCCCGTCCATTGAGGTAAGATTCTTCCCCTAGGATTAAGGATTTAAGTTAATTCGTGGAGAATCTCGCTAGAATTGTCTCGTATTAAGTTAAATTGGTTAAAAGACAAAATAAATCTTGTGGTGGATGTTGTTGATGAAGTAATAAGAATGTTAATTATATGTGCTTGTTGTATATGTTGAATTGAGTTGCTTTTGGAGGATTTTAATGGTTTAAAGTGAAGGAAAAACATAGTATAAAGGTTGTAGTTTGATATGTTGATGTTGTTGGATTATGGATTGATTTTTGAAGTAAGTTTGGACGGATTTGTATATGTTTGGCATGTAGTATCTTGATTATGTTATTTTTGATGTTGTTAGTGATGTTTGGGAGTTGTTTTAGAATTTGGAGGAAGTAGATAATATAGGGGAAATGCTGCCCGAATTCTCGTAACCCGAATTATCCTTCGATATACAACTTATCTAAGTTGACGTATGAACATGATGGAAATATGATTAAGGATATGCTTTTCAGTATAGGTTCGGGTGAAGGGAAAGCATCGGAATAAAGGATTCTTTTGAGTGGCGGCTTGACGAATAAGGTATGTAAGGTTTTCGCTTGACGAATAACGTGTGTGTATATATATATTATGAGAAGTAAATATATTTTGTGAAAGATGCATATTTTTCCAAAAATCCCTACTTTTACAGAATTTTCGATAATTTACGAAATTAAGTAAATGTCCCTAGCTAAGTCGTTCATTGACTCCTATTTAACCGTCTGTATACTTTATGAAAGATCCTTATGATGTTAATGCGATTATTATCATTTGAGTCATTCCTTGGCCTCGATATGTGTCCCATAATATATTCGGAGGTATAACGACCTTACGTCACTCCGAAAGGCCCAATGTCACTTCTTTGACTCCTCATGCATTATATATATATATATATATATATATATATATATATATATATATATATATATATATATATATATATATATATATATATATATCTGTGTGTCTGTGTGTGTTTGCACTATTTTACTCACACCGAGCCGCGCTATAGTCAGCCGGGTACGACACGTAGATGTGCAACCACTGATCAGTAAGGTATTCACACTGAGTCACATTAGGGTTGGGTACGTTATGATATGATGATGTTTTCCCGGACGCGGGGAGGATGATGATATACAGACTAAGTCCTGAATAGGCCGGTACGTTTCACACCGAGTCTCGAAAGGGTAGGGTACGTTTCACATCGAGTCCCGAAAAGGCCGGGTACGTTTCACACCAAGTCCCGAAAGGGGCGGGTACGCTTCACACCGAGTCCTACTAGGGCTGGGTGCGTTATATATATATATATATATATATTATGTATATTTCTATTGTATGGTTTCAGATGTCACAGGTTACCAGTTATCACTATTCTCCTATGTTTACATTTATATTTTGCCGATGTCATTAGTTCCCTGCCTTACATACTCAGTACTTTTGTCCATACTGATCATCCTATCCTACGGGACGCTGCATTTCGTGATGTAGGTCATGACATATAGAGCGGAGGACCTCTTCAGTAAGACTATCAGCTTCATTGGGTGTCAACAAGTGCCACTACTCCGGACTTGCTATCTTTCGGTATATTTATGTTATAATGATATATGTTCAGATGTACGTACTCTTAGAGGCTCATAGACAGTGTAATGGGTGTCAGAGGCATGCATGTTTTTATTGTACTCATGATACACATGTTATAGCCTGGGCGGCTATATGATATTTTATGGTGTTGCAGCGGCCTTGCCGGCTCGCCTATGTATATGTATATATATGTATATGTTAAGTTAATGCATATTTTTTTATTTGGGCCTTTTCTGCGTGCAGGTGTCCTTCGAGTTATATTATATGATATTCATGATATATGTTATGGCAGGTGGTATCTGACCTACGGCCGGTGCCCGTCATGCCCCTCGGTGGGGTGTGACAGTCGTACTTAGTAAGGCCAGAATTGCTTTACTTGCAAATAAAGCTACCGACTTTCCTTTATTTCAAAACTTTCCAAAACCTGTACAATATAGGAATCTTGAAACTCCTATTTCTACACAAATCAGGATTCTATAGTTACCATATTTTCCTTTATTTTAAAAGTTCCCTTGGATTATTTAGGAACAGTTGAGATTCCTATTCCTGCACAAACCAGGCTTTCCTCAAAGTCTGTAAAAGCTTTACCCACACCCTCTCGTGTTCATTTAGTAGTTTGTACTCACCTTTTCTTGGATCGATTCACAAATCAAACCAAACCAAACCAAACCTAACATAAACAAAGTGAAAACCCCAATCTATTAGTACTCGCAATACTCTTGGCGCGGTGCTGCAAATCCAAACATAAGCAAATGGACTCATCGCGGCATGACGGATTAATAAACCCTAAGTCCAACGACGAGGAGTCTAAACAAAATCTGAATAAAGTCATAAATTCAATGGACAAAGCCCTAGGAATTCTCCACCAGCTTTATCTCACCGTCGACTCTTCTTACAACGACGTTTCCTCTCAACTTTCTGTTGTTCAAGGCATGAATAATGTTGTGGTTGAGCTTGATGATATGGCCAAATTGGGAGAAAAATGCAATATTCAAGTGCCAATGGAGGTTCTCAACTTGATTGATGATGGGAAGAATCCAGATGTATTTACAAGGGATGTGTTCAAAAGTTGCACTGCCATGAACCAAATCACTAAAGGCAAATCAAATGCATTCAAGGCTTTGCGAGGGCATCTCCTGGGGGAAAATTACGGACAACTTTGAGGCCAAATATTGTTTTAAAATTTTGGAAGATGATTTTTTTTTAATTAATTTTGAAGACACAAGTTTATTGCAATAAAATCTATTCTTGACGTATTTAAACCATATTTTTTGATCTAATTGAAGAAAAGAATTATTATGTATGCATATACACAGATAATAATTTCTTTTTCATTTCGACTAAACTTATAATTTAAATTCACTAATTTTTTTGATAGCCAATTTTACTAGTGTACGTTATAAAACAAATTAGTCTATGCAAACTTTAAGGGAATGGTCAGTAGGACAGTTAACCTAAACAAGAACAAAAAACAATACACCACCATTTGTGCTATATATGATAGTAAAAATTTCTTTCTAGAATTCATGAATGGTACTATCAATTACCAGTTCGACGAAATATTCAAAAATTACCTCAAATTGTACTGTTTCTCTGGTGATGATAGTACTGATACATTCAGAGGCGTATCTAGCATGTTAGATGGGGTTCAATTGAACCCCTAATTTCCGACGCGGAGCATAAATTTATGTGTAAAAAATTACTAAAATTGTTATAAATATTAGATATGAACCCATAACTTAAAAAATATAATGGGTTTAATTCTAAGAATTGTAGGATTGAATCCATAGAATTTAAATCCTGAAATCGCCTCTGGATACACTATCAAATAATAAAGACGACTCGGAGAATGCAACAGAAATTTATCTCTGCATATCAGCATGATTGTCATCATACACCAGTTCTCCCCATGTTGTTACACAATCAGCTCTGCCCCTGCATTTATATATATATATATATATATATAAAAAAAAAAATTGTAGGACATTGGTCCGGTGACACGACAAGCCCTATATAAAATTGCAGGGCATTGGTCCGGTGACACGACAAGCCCATAAACCAGGAATTATGTTACACCCCGTAGTTTTGAATGTTGTGAGTCGTTAGGTGTTGGTTGTTTTAAGTATGAACATCAGAGTTACCTCCAAGGATATACGAGATTATATGCGCTTATCTTATAGTTATGAGGGTTTAAGTTCATATAATAAGCTACGGAAGGATTGGAGGGCAAGTGAATCAAGGAAATTAAGTTTGTTGGACTTGGAGAAAATATGAGGGGCAATTTTGGTCCAACTTGGAGAAAGAATATCTTTTAGTATATGAGGAGTTTTGGAGCAAAGCAAAAGCCTAAATTGATGTTCATGAGTCTAGTTTCCAACGCAACAAATCGTTCATCGATAAGAAACTTGGAGAAAGAATATCTTTTAGTATATAAGGAGTTTTGGAGCAAAGCAAAAGCATAAATTGATGTTCATGAAGTCTAGTTTCCAACGCAACAAACCGTTCGTCGATAGGACATCAGAGTAGAGTTAAACGGACCAATGTACCTGGGGCTCAACTTGCCCCTCTTAGCAAACCTCATAACACCCTTCATGGGTGAAACCTTCAATAGAACCTTGTCACCAATAGCAAACTTCAAATCCCGGACCTTCCGGTTCGCATACATCTTTTGCCAACTCTGAGCTACCACGAGTCTGGCCTGAATAACTCGCACTCTATCAAGGGACTCTCTCAATAGATTTGTGTCTCAAGTCGAGCCTCGAACCCATCAAGCCAACCAATCGGAGATCTACATCTCCTACCATATAAAGCCTCAAAAGGCGCCATACCAATAGTCAAATGATAACTATTATTGTAAGCAAACTCTACCAAGGGCAAGTGTTGATCCCAATGAACGCCAAAGTCAATAATACACACTCTCAACATATCCTCGAGCACCTGAAGGGTCCGCTCGGACTAGCCATCGGTCTGGGGATGGAAAGTTGTACTAAAGTCCAATCGGGTACCCAGCTCGTCATGAAATGCCCTCCAGAATCAGGAAGTGAAGATAGTACCCCGATTAGATACCACAGAAATAGGGTTCCAATGTAATCTCACAATATCCCGAATATACATCTTGGCTAACTTCTCTGCGGTATAATAAACCTGAACCGGAATAAATTGAGCAGATTTTGTCAGCCGATCCACTATCACCCAAATATAATCAAACTTACCAAGGGTTTTCGGAAGACCCGTGACCAAAATCCATGGTAATCCTCTCCCATTTCCACTCGGGAATGGGCATCCTCTGAAGCACCCCACCGGGTCGCTAGTGCTCATACTTTACGTGGTGATAATTTCCACACTTAGCCACAAAATCAACTATATCTCTCTTCATACGGCGCCACCAATAGTGTTATCTCAGGTCACGGTACATCTTGGTTACTCCCTGATAAATGGAATAACGAGAGCTATGGGCCTCAGATATAATCAACTGAATCAGATCACTAACACGAGGAACGCACACAAGCCCTCTAATCTTCAGTATGCCCTCAGAATCAATCACGGCCTATTTGGCCTCACCCTTTGAAATCCTATCTCGAATTTTTCTCTACTGAGCATCCTCAAACTGATGAGCCTTGATCCTATCCAATAATGACGACCTCGCCTCTATGCAAGCCAAAATCCTGCCCCGGGGCTGAAATATTAAGACGGATGAAACTGTTGGCCAGAGTCTGAACCTCCATGGCCAACGAGCGCTCGGAAACAATCAATTGATCTAAACTCCCCATACTTACTGCCTTGTGACTCAAGCATCAGCCACCACATTGGCTTTACCAGGGTGTTACAGAATAGAGATGTCATAGTCCTTCAGAAGCTCGATCCATCGACGCTGCCTGGGATCTGGGTAAACACATGCTGAAGGCTACGGTGATTGGTAAAAACCTCATAATGGACACCGTACAAGTAATGCCCCCAAAGCTTCAAGGCGAAGACTACGGCCAACAACTTCAAATGATAGGTAGGGTAATTCTTCTCGTGCACTTTTAACTGATGGGAGGCATAAGCTATCACCCTACCCTCCTGCATCAAAACTACACCCAAACCCATACGGGAAGTATCACAATAGACAGCGAAGTCCTTGCCCTCTATAGGTAAGGCTAGGATCGGGGCTGTGCTCAAAAGAAGCTTGAGCTTTTGAAAGCTCTCCTCACAATCATCCGTCCACTGGAAGGGAACATCCTTTTGAGTCAATCTGGTCAAGAACGAAGCAATGGCAGTAAAACCCTTCACAAAGCGACGGTAATAACTGGCAAAACCCACAAAACTACGAATCTCGGTAACAGTAGTGGGCCTCGCCCAACCCCTCACAGCCTCAATCTTTTGTGGATCAACCATAATCCCCTCCTTGGACACCACATGACAGAAGAATGCCACAGACTCTAACTAGAACTCACACTTAGAAAATTTAGCAAACAAACTCTGCTTCTTCCGCAACCTAAGGACGGTACAAAGACGGCTCTCATGCTCCACTCTACTCTTGGAATACACCAAGATGTCATCAATAAAACAATCACAAAAAAAACAAGAAACAGCCTAAAGATGCCATTCATCAAAGTCATAAATGCAACCGGGGCATTGGTAAGCCCAAAAAACATCACTCGAAACTCATCGTGGCCATATCTTGTCCAAAATGTTGTCTTCGGAATATCCTTTGCCCTGATATTCAGCTGGTGATAGTCGAAACGCAAATCGATCTTCGAAAACACCGAAGTACCCTGAGGCTGGTCGAATAGGTCATTAATACGAGGCATAGGGCAATTGTTCTGAATGGTGACCTTGTTCAACTAGCGGTAATCAATCCATATCCTCATAGTCCCATCTTTCTTCTTCACAAATAACACGGGAGCACCCCAAGGGCAGACGCTCGGTCTAATGAACCCCTTGCTCAATAAATCCTGCAATTGTTCCTTAAGCTCCCTCAACTCGTCAGGTGCCATTCGATATGGTGGGATAGAAACGGGGCGAGTGCCCGGGTCCACATCAATACAGAAATCAATATCGCGATCGGGTGGCATAGCCGGCAAGTTTAACGAAAATACCTCTGTGAACTCGCTCACAATAGGAATAGACTCAAGGGGTGGAGATGCAACAGTCGTATCACGAACATTCGCCAAATACGCTAAAAACCCCTTACTTACTAACTTCTTCGCCCGAAAGAAGGAAATGATCTTCTTCGAAGCGGGACTAGGAGTACCTCTCCACTCAAGCCTAGGAATTCTTGGCATGGCTAAAGTGACTGTCTTGGCATGACAGTCCAAGATCGCATGGTAAGGAGAAAGCCCAGACATACCCAATATAATATCAAAGTCCACCATATCAAGAATCATCAAATCTACCCAAGTGTCGTACCCAATAAAAGTAACCAAACAAGAACAGTAGACTCGATCAACAACCAGAGAATTTCTGACCGGAGTAGACACATGAACAGGTATATCTATGCTATCACAGGATAAATCCCAACCAACGACATGAAATACAGATACATACGAATAAGTGGATCCAGTATCAAATAACACAGATGCTGCTCTATGACGGACAGAAATGGTACCTGAGATCACAGCATCTGAGGCCTCTGCCTGGGGCCTACCAGGACATGAGTAACAATGGGCTCCACCACGCCCAGTCTGGGATCCCCCTCTCACACTCTGAGTACCACATCTAGCTGACTGGGATCCACCTCTAGAACCATGGGAAGTACCGTGGCCTGACTAAGCACCGCTTCTATGAGAAGTCCCTCCTTGACCACGGGATAATACAGGAGTCCTCGACGGCTGATAATCCTGCCTAGGTCGGGGACATCTCCTAGCAACATGCCCAACCTCTCCACAAGAGAAACAGGTAAAAGGAGTCGAGTGCTGAAACACTTAAACTGAAGACCCTGATGAAGCAGCCTGTCCGCTAGTCTAGAGAACGAACTCTCAGGAGCTCTCTGTCTAGGTGGCTCACTAGAGGAAGCCGGTAATGCTGAATGCACGGGATGACTGGAATAGGGCTGAGGTGGCCTCAAAAACTGACTGGCGCCCCTCGTACCAGAACCCCCAAAACTGCCAATCTGACGTGGCCTCTAGTCACTACCACTAAAAGTACGGACCTTGACGCCCTCAACCATAGAAGCATGTTCAATAATGAACTGGAAGGAAGCCCCCATAGACTCCATCTGAAGGCAAGGAATCTGTAAAGAGCCCACTAGTCCTCCCACAAAGCGTCTGATCCTGTTGACCTCAGTAAGGATCAACAGAGTAGAATAACGGGCCAAGTAGAGGAAACGGGTAACATAAGACTCCAAGGATATGCCCTTCTGGTTAAGGTGTAAAAAATGTTCCCTACGAGCCTCTCTCAAAGACCGAGTCAAAGGAGGAGAACCCTCACGTCTGCATGCCACGAAATACCTCCACCACGTCTTCGCGTCGCTGCGAAACTGATAGGACACATAATCAATGTCGTAGGTCTCCACTATACCCATACGGTGCAGCAGCTCATGCATATCAAGAATAAACTCATTGGCATCCTCAGACGAAGTATCAGAGATCCTCGGTGGCTCTAACTTCCTGAGCCTCCACACTAGGTCCTGATCAGCTGCAGTCATAACGGCGCCATCCATGGGCCTAAAATCCTCACCAGAGGCAGGTATAGCATCGATGCGAGGAGCCATAGCTGCGGTGGGGTGTGCTACTGTCACACCCTAGCAATGGTAGGGCATGACGGGCACCCGACTCTCATCAGAGTCGAGCGAACCCTTAGACATTCACTCTATTAAAACCTGTCATTTCAAAAACTTTTAAGAACATAAAATTTTTCCAAATTGAAATCATTATCTCTATAACGATTATGAAAACTTTCAATCAATAAGTACTTTAGACCAATCTAAATCATCTAAAATACATACTCTTTTAAAATCCACAAAGGACTCAACTGACATCACTTTGTCGACACCTCGACAAACGTACTACAAGACACTGTCTGCAAAAGTCTCTAAGAAGTGAACTGAACATTATGAGTCAGGACAGGGCCCTGACATACCCGTAATCATACATATCTATACATGACTCAGCACAACTCCAGAATGAGGTGGAACTTGCCAATCCCAGCTGACGTCCAAGCATCCTAGCTACACTTAACCTGCCAAACAATCTGGGGCTGCGGGCATGAACGCAGCGTCCCCAGGCAAAAGAACGTCAGTACGGACAATGTACTGAGTATGTAAGGTGGTAACAAATCATAATCATAATTTGATTTAAGAGAGAAGAGATCACAATCTACTCAATACCTGCAGCCTTTGCTGCAAGAAACATAAATATATACACGAAGTCTCCAAAACAATCTTTAAGTAAATAATGCAATCCAACACACATTCTTTAAGTAAATAATGCAATCTCACACACATGCCGCTTCCGACATGTTAACAAAATGGTCCCTTCGGACAGCCGCTTCCGGCTAGTATCATAATAGTCCTTTTGGACGGCCGCTTCCGGCATAATAATGATGGCCCCTTCGGGCAGCCGCTTCCGGCTTAATAATAATGATGGCCCCTTCGGGCAGCCGCTTCTGTCTTAATAATAATGATGGCCCCTTCGGGCAGCCGCTTCCGGCTTAATAATGATGGCCCCTTCGGGCATCCGCTTCCGGCTTAATAATGATGGCCCCTTCGGGCAGCCGCTTCCGGCTTAATATCACAATCATGTCAACACAAACTTAATCCACAAATATCAATACAAAGAGATGATGCTATGGAATGTAAACATAAATCGTAAATGAAATGAAATAGTAAAATCTCGCACCCCCTTCGGAGCGGTTTTGAAAATCTAAATAGTAAAATCTCGCACGCCCTTCGGAGTGGTTCTGAAAATCTAAATAGTAAAATCTCACACCCCCTTCGGAGTGGTTTTGAAAATCTAACTTTGTGTTTCCTTTAGTATAAAACTACTTTCCTCGAAATCATTAGTAAAACCATATACACAACTCAACTGGCACCTTATGGGTGTTCCCTTCGGAACAGAATAGGAGTACAATATCCATAAACCATCACAAGAAACATTTAGACCTTACTCGTCTAAGAATGGAATCATATGGAGTACATATAGAATGAATAGCACAAGAATCATGAATCACATTCGGAACCTATGAATAGAGTTACCCCAAAGTTCATATCATTCATCACTTACATCTAAGACATGCCAAAAGAAAGAAGGGTTAGCCTTACATACCTTTAGCGCTTATCCGCCACACAATATATATACGCTGCCCAATAATGTCTCAACCTATATTAAGACGTCAAGAGCTACGGTTAAACTACGGGGAGATTCAAAACGTATTATAATGTTAGTAACTCCTTTCTAGATGTTTAGACGTCGTTTTACTTATATCCAAACCAACTACATACAACCAATCCAACATCAATAATCATACATTCAATACCAACCCAGACATCCCACATAACATTCCAAACAACCCACATTCACAACATTCAATAACGATTCACATACGGCTACTACATTCTCAAGTTACTCCTAATAGTCCGTAGTCTTAACGTTTTCATGTAACAACTTTACAACAGCCCAAACAACATAAATACAGTATATATTCTTAGCTATCATTAATTTTCCAAGCGCAACAAGATCAATAACAACGTATCAAAACAGCCCATACCTTACAACACTCGATAATAGTTTACATGTGATTATGACACATCCAATTCATTCTTGTTAGTCTATAGTCATAATATTTCGTCAAAATGATTCTATAACAGCCCAACCAACATTCAATACAATGCATAATCTCAATTATCATCAATCTCCCAAGCTCAATAAGAACAACAACGACACACCCAAAACAGTCCCTAACCGATCAACATAGAAGTGCCCGAAATTCTTGCAAACGTTTACGAACATACCAATCAACCACATACGATTCTTACACATTATTTCTTATCTTCTTTTCATATAATTTTAGTGAAATACGACCAGCAGTCACACGACAACTACATCTTTAATTCATACGCAAATGAGCTACATTGTCATCACTATAATCTTTACAACAACCCACAAACAATTTTTAGTTCCAACTCTAACCATTAAATACCTTCATTTCCATCATAAAATTCATGACAACAACCATCAAAATACCAAGTAAAATCAGTTCACTATCTTCCACACAAAACAGTCCACTACACGGCTTCAATTCAACAAAAATAACAACATGTTCATATCAACACAACTTCACCTTTAACCTTCCAATTCTTTTCATTCTTTTTACCATGCAATATATGATAGCAATAACCATAATTACTAAATAAAATCAGTCCATTATTCCACACCAAACAGCCCCCTACGGCTTCCACAATGCTTCAACATGAACACACAATTTCATACATGCAATTCACATGTACACATGCACAACATATCCAAATCACCTTAAAACAGCCCCTATGGCTTCAACAACATTCCAACACCAACATTCATAATTTCATACATGAAATTTATATTTACACATCTACCATAGGTTTAAATCCTTACTAAAACGTGTAAAAAAAACGAGCATCCCTTACCTTAACAAATTGGCTTCTTAGCTTGGCTAGAGTTTGTGAATTGAACTAATAATTGTTCTTGTTGCTCCAATGGCTACTCCACGTTGCTATGCACCTTCCTAAGGGTTGAAACACTTTGGAAAAATATTTTTTTGAATCAAATTGGAGAGCTCCAATTCTGGCCGTGAGCTTATAGGAGCTTGCATGACATGTTTATGGTTTCTCCTTCACTTGAAACATAATGGTGAATGTGTAGAACACTTTAGGGGTTTAATGGTGAGAAAGAAATGGAAGAGCTGGCCGTGTTTGGTGGTGGAACAGCCATGGATGGCCGTGGCTCTCTTTCCTCTTCACTTGGTGAAGATGAGAGCCTCTCTCTCTATGTTCACTTTGTGGGATTGGGAAGTGAGTTGTGGCTGCAACTTTGGTCAACAAAGAGACCATTTTGCTGCCCAAGAGGGTCTTACACGTCCCCCAACCCAAGCATGGGCAAAAAATCTAATTTTGTCATGTGGTAGTGGGGCCCACACGGCCACTAGTGCATAATTAGTGAATATTTAAGTCTTAATCCCCACTCAGCCCGACTTTCATCGTCCATATCTCCTTATCCCGATATCATTTTGACGAGCGGTTTATTGCGTTGCAAACTAGACTCGATGAACTTCATTTTAGGCTTTTGAAACACCTTAAAACTCCTCATATACTAGGGATATGCCTCCTACAATATAGGCTAAAATCGGGTCCGAGATTTTACTGAAGTTGTTCCGATTCATTTCGTTTAACTTCTAATCCTCTTCCAACCTCATGTAACCTCTTATACATACATATACACACTCATATACATCCATAAAAATCCATATACGCGTCTCGAAGGGTCCGGAGAAACACAATAACCTTAAACATAACTAGAGAACTCACAAGGCTTCGACGAAACTCCAATCGCAAAAGTATATTCATATCTTTTGTCCATCTTCTATATCATTACTAATAATCTCAAATACTTTAAAAGGTCACTCACATTACCTCATATACATACTCATAACGCGATTTCAAATCCTTTAGGTTACCATGTCACCTCGGGATACTTAAGGCAACCATATATATAACGATATTCTTACTAACTCGATTAACTTTCCTTGAACCTTCTTAACTCATTCTTTCTTATTTTAATTCAAGTAGCACAGATTATTATGGAGTGTAACAGCTACCCGCGTAGGTCCCTGCTCAAGGGTCTGTGCCTCAACCCTAGTCTGTGAATCCCCTTCGGGTGTAGTAATACCGCATGCTGGGCATCAAGATGAAGAAACTCTCTAGCCATAGTGCGGCATGTATGGCTTAATCAGGGTAACCTCCGGCTGTGTCTGAGCTGGAGCCACATACTCGAGCTCGGGGGACGGAGATCTCTCTCGGCGCTATCCTACCGTTGAGGCTCTACCCCTAGCTGGGGCAACCCCGCGACCTCTCGCTCTGCCGCGTCCTCTGACTATCGCTCGCCCTCGGGTGCCAGCCGTAGCTGCAGGCTCTGGCACCTGACCTAGGGCCATAGTAGCTCGAGTCCTCGCCATCTGTGAGAGAAGAGATAAGAGTCAGATACCCATTTGGTCTTTCCAGATACCAATTTGAATAAAGTAGTACGATTGAGAAAAAGAAGGTAAGATTTCCTAAATGTCCCATAGCCTCCTGCAGATAAGTACGGAGCTTATCGTACCGATCCACGAGACTTTACTAGACACGACCGGGTAACCTAGGGCTCTGATACCAACTTGTCACGACCCATTTTCTCTAAGTCGCGGGCACCTACCTTTCCCACCTCGATAGGCGAACCTTTAGCTCAACATTCACAATAATAAAAAAATAGCGGAAGAAAGTAAAATAACGTAAGTCTCACAATATAATATTATGTTAACAAGTGTCGAAGTAAATGAAATCCACCCAGTATCTGGTCTGGTCATACAAGAGCATTTAAATCCAAATACTAAAGTCTGAATAATAATACACAAGTAGTCTCAAATCATGTCTCTGAATGGAAAGCAAGACATAAGTAATAGAAGAGTCTTCGAGGTCAGCGGACGCCATGCTTACCCTGGAAAACTCAAGTGGAAGCTGAAGAGTCGATTAGCCACGAGTCAGAGAAGTAGAGCCGACCCGATACTTTGCATTCATAAAAGAATGCAACAAGTGCAGGTCAGTATAAACAACAATACGGGTAGGCGTCACCGGCCGACTAAGCATAGTTAACACAATTCAGAAAATAAAGCAGATAAGCAAATAAAACAATCAAGCATGAGACAATATAATCGCAACCAAAATCCGCCATCACCTATGTAAGCATCTAAACCCCAATATGATACGTCCAAGTATACCCGATCCAATATGATCACCACAATAGAATCAACACAATCCAAACATCACAACGGAGACATCACAATACCAACAATCACCACACTCGATCAAGTAATAATGCAATACAGTGCAATAATGGTATGAATGCGATGTCATGCTATGCAAAACCGGTGTACACATGTACTCCGATGGAAATATCGACGTCTCAGTAGCACAACCCAGTGTGACTCGCGAAGTCTAGGTGCCAGCCATCCCGGTTCTTTACCCAACAGACAGACGGGACCCTGGCTAATTGCTCACAGGAAGAGTCTCACCGGCACCACCCTGGGGGACCCGTGGAGCCCATGCACTAACAACGATTCTGGGATAATGTCAGAATCGGCCATGCAACAACGATGCCCAAATATAACCATCGGACATCGGCCTCCTCACAGTCACTCAAAAGAGTCTGTCAAATATCAGTTTCACAAATCAACGATTCCGGAATTGAACCTCGGACATCGGCCTTCTCACAATCACTCAAGTAAAAGAGTTTATCAAATATTAGTTTCATATAAACAACGATTTCGGAATGGATCTTCGAACATCGGCCTTTTTACAATCACTCAAGTAAAGGAGTTTATAAAATATCAGTTTTGCTCAATCAACGATACCGGATCATCACCGGGTATTGGCCATGTATGAATATGAGAGAATGCGTGCAATGCATATGCCAATCATCAACAATCAGGTTTAATAGCACAAATACCACAACGAAGTATGCCACAATATATCAAGTCGAGTACCAACAGTGGGTACGCCAACACGTATCAATAACTCAAGTACCAACAGTGGGTACGCAAATATATGTCGAGCAAAAATACTAACAACGGTATGTCCTTTCTATCCAAATCAGGATGACAAGCAGGACTCGATATCTATCAACTACACATGGCATCAAGCCAACACAAGTAATCAATCAAACACACATAACGGGGTGGCAAGTCCCAACACACATCAGGGCCCAACCTAAGCCAATATGCATCCTAACTTCATACCTGAAGGTTCACATGCTGTCTCTGACCTCATAATCTAAATATGTAATACACTATACGAAGTCTCATCAAAAGTAAACCATAACCTACTTGGACTGCCGAACTGCAACACCAACAAGTCACTCTATTGCCTTGCCCTTCCTCTGAAGCTTAAAACCAAAGTAGTCTAAGCATAATCGAATTCTAAATTAGAAATCATGAAGAATGATACTAATATTTGTATGATATCAATTAGGTCTATTTTAACCCTAGAAATTGGGGAAACGGGCCCACAAGAGCAAAACGGGAAATTCGCAGGCAAAATACCAAATTAAGTACTAGGTAATCATAACCCAACTATTAATGGTTGATTTAACTCAATAATTGGTCTAAATCTGATTTCAAGTAAAAACCCCCCAAATTGGGTATAAGCCCTAATTCTCCAAATATGAAATTCAACGTTAAAAGTGGGAGATATGAGGTTACTAAGCTTACATTCATCAAGTTTTAGCATAACGATCATCAATTTATCATTAATAATCTAGGGAAATGTTCTTCAAAAACCCTCTCTCAAATTCCATCTCTAAGGGATTGTTAAGGGAAGGGAGAAATCTAAGATGATTGAGATTAAGAAAGGGTAAAGGATTAGGAAAGTTTTACCTCCAAGAATTCCTTCAATTTGTCTCCAAGAATAGCTTTCCTAAGCTCCAATATTGAGATATGAAATAATGAGCGTCTAAGACTCATTTAATGGATTTAACTGTCCGACACCCGCTACAGCAGTCAAGCCTAAATGGCTTGGACTGCTGCACTGGCAAGGCTATCGCCCCAGCGGTACCGCTGCTGCGGTGCTGGTGCCGCAAGGCAGGCACCAGACACCAGAACTTGGCCTAAGTTTTTCTTTTCGATTCGATTTTTCGATTAACTCCTGAGGCACCTGCTCACATACCATATACCTAGTTCCACATAAAAACGCGCTGCGAACGCGCCTGTAGTCTCGGATTCCCAACAGAGGTCTCGTTTACCGAGTCAACCGCCGATACCTTAATTTTAATTTCCCATCCAAAGTCCCGAAATGCATCCGAATGCATTGGGAACCGAACCAAACACACATACATGTTCTAAAGGACCATTCGGACCTCTCGAAATTGATGAAACTCCAAAAAAGGTCTGTTTTTTCAAAAGTCAACTTCGGGTCAAACCTTTTCACTTATAACCCATATTTTTACCAAAGTTGCCCTAATCCAGTCTACACACCCTGGAAGCATATCAGTGGTTCCCTCAGGTCAAAAGCGAGCTAATCAATGCTAGAAAATGGGTGAAAACATCGAAAGAACTATAACGACCAAACGGGTTGTTACATATAAACTGTAGCCAACATGGTTTAAAATGAAAAACGTGGGACTCTGTCTAACTATCACTCAAGTCTGTGAAGCCTCTAATGAAGTACTGAAAATACTGACTGTATGCAAACACTGAAACACTATAAAGTAATGATAATGCCCCGAAAGAAATAGGGCTCACCAAATAGCTGATATGAGAATCCTAGCGAGCAGATCCACCAGCCTGTAAGTCTATGCCTACATCGTGAAGTGCAGGCCCCTGACTAATAAAAGGGGACGTCAGTACATTTGAATTGTACTAGTATGTAAAGCAACTGAAAGAAAGAACTGTTGTCAGGACCCAACCAGAGTCCCATGACGGGCACCCGGAGCTAACCTACCGAACACCTCTTAACATACTTCTCATAATCATATCTAGGTGGACCACAAAAGATAACCCATAAATATCATAATCTGTAAGGGCATGAGTCCAACCCATAAATATCATAATCTATAAGGGCATGAGTCCACAAGTTAAATGCACATCTATGTAATCATCATCAACTATACCCATATACGCAAGCCGATAAGGCTGACAAAAATAATGTACAAAAATATGAACCGATAAGTTTATAGAACATCTAACTATATATATCTGTCTACGAGCCTCTACATGGAGTGTATAGAATCATAAGAATGGTACAGGACCCCGCCATGCCCATATATACACAAATGAATAGTACCAGCTGAACTGTAGCTCCAGAACAAATGGAGTGCTCCTGTATAATCACTGATGAAGCAGCCTAGGGGTCTGGTCCGTCTCCCTGTCTACCTGCGGGCATGAACGCAGCGTCTACAAATAAAAAGGACGTCAGTACGAATAATGTACTGAGTATGTAAGGCATGAATAACAACATAATGAAAATATGGAAGAAACATGAGATAAGAAAAATAACTTGTACATCTGATGGCCTCTTAAAGAGGATATCATGCATGCTTAGCTTTAAAAAAACATTTTCATACACACATATATAATATAAGTGTTAGTGTTGCGGAACATGCAACCCAATCCATATATCATATCTCATCCCGCGTCCGGGGTAACATCATAGCTTACCCACTGCAGTGGTGTGCACATCTACGTGCCGTAGCCAGCCGACTATAGAGCGACTAGTTGTGAGAAAATACATACATATATATAAAGCATGCATGACAGCCCGAATAAAATGTTACCACTCTATTGGAGTGACGTAAGATCTTTAAATCTCTGATTTCTATTATAGGATCATCATCATCACTATATCTCACCTTGAAAGAACAACTACCATAAAATGAGATCAACAAAAATGAATAAAATCTATAACCATGGAACAAGCTCAATAATATCATGAGAACATCAAAAACGATAAGCTTTGGTATCTCTAGAAATGGAATCACCATCATCATGGAGAACATTTATCAACAAAATCATAAGAACCTTGAGAATCATGAGCTTCTAGCATTTTTAGGAATAGGGAATTTATGGATATCATGTGTAGGTTCACAACAAAGGAATCATGCCTTAATAAAAAAAAAGGGTTAGCCTTAACATACCTTTACGTCTTCTTAACTACTTAATGTTCTCCTCCCAAGCTCGCAAATCTACATTCAAGAAGATTCACACTAAGGTTAAGTGTTGAAAACACTCATAAGTTCAAACTAGAGTAACTAAGGAGCTAGCAAAATTTGGGCAGCACTTCTCCTATTTTGTCTACTTCCACTAAATTCCAAAACAACTCCCAATCAAAAATAACAACATCCACAATACCATAATCAAGCAATTATATTCAATTTAATCTTAAATTAATCCAAAATCCCCTTTCAAGTTCAACTCATAGCCATCAACTTCAATTCCCTATTTTGTGTCTTCTCCACCATGATTCTTTTCCTTCCCAACAGTTGCTAAACCTTTAAACCAACTTAATCATATAGATAAGATGAAGAATGTACCTTATAATAGAATAACTTCTTCCAAGACCAAGTTCATCACAACATTGCGTAGAAGCAAGGATTATCACCTTCCATGGATTATCTTGGAGTTTTTGATATTTGATCTTCTCGTTTAATGGTGTGAAAGGTTTTGGAATGTTGGAGAACCTTCAAGAACTCTCTAATTATGTGGGGAGAGATGTGTGGAAAGTGAATGTGAAAAATGGGATCTTTTGGAACTTAAAAACGGCTGAAAACCGCCCCATCGCCCTGTGTTGCAGGGAGTATGCGGCACCACATACTCAATATGCGGCCGCATACTCCCTCCACAACATGGGGGTGGTGCTGGGCAGTAGACTCAGCCAAAATGGCAATTTTTTGGCCAATATGCTGCACCTCAAACTCAGTTTGCGGCCACATACTAGTCCACAATATATTTTTGAAAAGGTATTTCAAAGGGATACAACTTTCATATTTTTGAATTTTCTCAAATTCTCAATGAATTTTGACGAAATCGGGCTGGAACGAATTACGGGGATGAGAGGCATGATTCTCGAGGCATCCGGGCCAGTTTTAGTTTGATTTTAGAGGAATTTGAGTTTTCTAAGCGAAGGAAATGGAAATGTTTGACCAAAGTCAACATCGAGGGTAAATGCGTCATTTTTAATGTTTCATTAATTCCGCTAGATCCAGAATGTGATTTTTTACTTAGTCGAGCCTTTAGTTTGAGTACCGAGGCGTTCAGGTGTGATTGGGGTCATTGGTTAGAAAGTTGAGTTTTTGATGTTTTGGGCTTGACCTTGGTCAATACCGGGTCAAGATGACCTCATTTGGGAAATCCGAGTGCATGAGCGAGTTTTTTAATAGAAATGCATATTTTGTTTGTGTCTGGGGGATTCCGAATAAGTTTCAGGTATTTGACCAAAATTCTGGAAAACCAAGAATATTTGGTTTCTAGCTGTTGCTGGTTTCCTTGTTAGCATAGAAATCTTACATTAGCGAGCAAGGGCTCGCGTTCATGAAGAAGGAATAGGGTCGGGGCCATGTTGGTTTTTCCCATCGCGATCGCAATGTGTCAGGCCGAATCTGGGTTGTATTTGCATTCGCGAAGAACAAAATATGCCTGGACAGAATAAAAACCCCCCATTTCATGTTTCACCTTCCTAAACCCATTTTAGAAGTTATAAAGCTCGGATTAGTGCTATTTGCAAGTTTCTTCATTGGGATAAGTTCTAAACCTTTATTTAAGTGATTATTAATGATTTCTTTCATTTATTTATGATTCTAATCATGATTCTTAAGTAGTAAATTGAGGGTTTCCATGGAAATGGGTTTTGATGAGATTTGTGGAATCGAAGGATCAATTGAGATTAGAAATTCACGGTTCTTAGGATATTGACTATCTAGACTATGAGTAAGATGATTTTAGACTTAACTTCCAGTTTTGCCCTTGTGGACCCGCAGTTACCTTTTTGGGTTCAATTTTGGGATTTGGACTAAAACATAGCAATATGGGCATTGTTGGGTTCATATGACCTCGTAGAGTACTAATTTGACTAGGTTGACCCTGATTTCACGATAAATTACCATTTTGAGCTTCGGGGGTTTGGGAGGAGGTTTTGGTTGACATTTTGGGCCCAAATTCCGTATATGGCTTTATGGGTATCATTAGATTCGTATTCTGATATAGATATCGTAATTGAACAGATTGGGATCTTTTGGAAGCTCAAAGGAAAGGAAAGGCCGCGGAGTGAATCTTCGGCTTCGTATTCAGGCAAGTCCAGACTTGCTAGACCCTTTATGTAGTGTTATGTGTTGATTTATCTAAATAAGGGTAACGGGAAATTTGGGGTCCCATAATCATGAGATGAAAAGTACCTGTGCAGGTACCGGTGTATTTGTACAGGTAAATAAAACCCGAAATAATTATGAAATGATGTCACGACCCATTTTACTAGGACGTGCGGGCACTTATCATTCCCACCGCGATAGG
Source organism: Lycium barbarum (assembly GCF_019175385.1). Taxonomy (NCBI): domain Eukaryota; kingdom Viridiplantae; phylum Streptophyta; class Magnoliopsida; order Solanales; family Solanaceae; genus Lycium; species Lycium barbarum. Next base: position 25,253,309 of record NC_083346.1, on the reverse strand, counting down.
CGAACCCTTATCCTAATATAACCAATTTAAGTAAAGGCGGAAGAAATAAATATAGAATAAGTCTTAAATTATCCATATAAGATAAAGTGTGGAAATACTAAATACAACCCCGTAGATCTGGTCTAATTCATACAAGAGCACTAACTAAATACTACGAGTCTGAAGGATGATAAAGTCTCATAATACAATTGTCTCGAAATAAGAGTAAGACAAGTAAGTAAAGGAAAGAACATCCGGGCAACGGCCGTCATCGTGCTCACCCTGGAATGACTCTATAGCAGCCTCATTAATCAACCACGAGGGAAAAGAGTGGAACCTGTCTAATACTCTACATCCATAAAAGAATACAGCAAGCATAGGTCAGTACAAATAACGGTACTGGTAGGTATCATAGGCCGACTAAGTATAGCTAACATAATTCAGACAATAAAGCAAGATAAGCAGGTAAATCGACAAGTATAAGTCAAACTTAATTGAAGCCAAGTACACGTCATCGCCTAAGTAGAGCATCTTAACCCAAATGTGCCAAGTCTCAATATGTCCAATCCAAAACCAACATCACAAGTGAAACACCAAATCATCTCAATATAAGCCATGGTGCAATGCGATGAAATAGTGTATGAATGCAATGCAATATTGTGTAATGTTGTGTACACATGTACTCCGGACAAAAATATCGACATCTCGTCAGCACAACCCAGGGTGACTCGCGAAGTCTAAGTTCACTCGTCCCGGATCTTTGCCCAACAGACAGATGAGACCCTGGATATTTTCCCACGGGGGGTTCTTACTGGCACCACCCTGGGGAATCCACGATTCCGGAATGAACATCGGATATCGAACTCTCACGTCACTCAAGTAAAAGTCGAGCCCAGCTCATCATAGTGTTTCGTCAAGTATCATCAAGGTATCAATAGTGTATCATGAATTGATGAGAATGCCTGCAATGCATGTGTCAATATCAATAATCTAATCAATATCACAATCAAGATGGAACAACAGATTCCAATATCTACTAATAACACGTGGCATCAAGTTAACACAATAGAACAATCAAGTCACAACACAACAGGGTGGCTAGCCCCAATCACGCAACAAGACCCAACCTAAGACAATATCCAACCCAACATCATACCCGAAGGTTTACATGCTTTCTCCGACAATATCATCTAAATATATGCTTCGCTACACGAAATATCACTAAGTGGTAAGCCATAACCTACCTGGATAACTGAACAACAAACACTGACAATCACTCTTTCGCCTTCCCACTCCGCTGATCCTCAAGATCAAAGAAATCTAGGCATATTCGAAATCTAAATTAGAAATCATGAATATTGATATCCATATTGCTATCATTCAAATTGGGTCAAAACCAATCCTAGAATTTGGGAAAACGAGACTCACAAGGGCAAAACGGGAAATTCAAGGGTAAATTATCCAATTAAGCACTAGGTGATCAAAACCCATCAACTAATTGCTAAATTAACTCAAGGACTCATCAAATTTCGAAATCCAAGCAGAACCCCCATTTTGGGTATAAACCCTAACTCTTAAATTTAAGAGCCTCACATTAATAAAGGAAGATATTTGATTAACAACCTTAGATATATCATAATCTAGCATAACCCAGTAAATTTCATCATTAAAAATCCTAGAAAGAAGAATTCATAAAAACTCACTTTTAATCCACAAGTTCTTAAAGAAACTAGCACATTTTATAGATTTTCCTATGATGATTAATGGAATAAGGAATGGTAATGAAGATGGAAGAACTTACCACAATGATTCTCCCCCAAGAAATGCCTTCACATGCTCCCAAAAGCTCAATTTCGGAGTGAGTAATGAATGAAAGACTTAGGGCCTTTTAAAAAGAAAATCTGGTTCATCGGCCACTTCTGCGGGCAGGCCAGCGCTTTAACGCTACCACTTTGGCAGTTTGGCCAGCGCTTTGGTGGTACTGCTTCAGTGGTTCGGCCGTGTTTTCGCGCACACTTCCGCGCTACCGCTTTGGCGCTAAAGCGGTCACTAGACACCAGATTTTTCTAGTGTCTTCCAAACTTGAAATCGACCCTCGGAACCATCCCGGAACCTCCCAAGCACAAACCAAATATGCAGATATACATAAAAATATGCTACGAATGCACTTGTGGCCTCAAAATTCCCATTGGAGGTCTCGTTGACTGAGTCAACCCCCAATACCTCAAAACTAACTCACCAAACCCAAGTCCCAAAATGCACCCGAGTGCATTAGGAACCAAACCAAATATACACACAAGTTCTAAATGACCATCTGGAGCTCTCAGAATCGATGAATTTCCGAAAAAGATCCGTTTACTCAAAAGTCAACTTTGAGTCAACTATTTTTTTATTTAAGCCCTATATTCACAAAAAGTCACGCGAATAAAATTTAAACACCTTGGGAAACATCTCAACTGTCCCCTGGAGTCAAAAGTGAGCTAATCAAGCTCAGAAAAGGGTCAAAAGTGTCGGAGATGTAATAACGACCAAACGGGTCTTTACAAATGTGGTAAAAATTGTGTGTTTAGCCTTTGGGCCATGAGGAAAGGTGGATAAATCCTTTTAGGTTGGTAATTGCTATTTATTTAGGTATGATGGCCACTATTGATCGAATAATTGAGAATTATGATTTGGTTTGCATTCATCACTCCACATCTCGTCTAAACTATGGAAAGGACATACACACTTGCTATTGTGCGTTTGCATGGTGTATGCATTTTCATGATATTGATGACATTGGATTGATGAAATACGAGAAACGGGCCCGAGAGGCAGGATATTGGATATGGTACATGGATGGAGTGATGATGATATTATAGCCAAAATGGCTGAGACATAATATGATTTGGGAGATCTGGTATACCAGGCGGGTATATGTACCTCAAGAGTCCCCCACGGGTCACGTGAAACCTACTACAAGAGCGTGTATATACGGGTACATATGGCCATTGCATTGCATATTATTAACTTGTATTTTCCTGCATTCCTTTTTATCGCATATCATTTATACATGGTTGCCTTGATTTTACGCCATATGTGCTTAAAGGATACAAATACAGATCTTTATGCTTGTACTTGTCATAACTAATACAAAAGTGGGATCTTTACAATTATACTTACCTTAACTGTCAAAAAGACTGAATCTTTACGGCTATACTTGGAAAGAAACAGACTATATGAGCTAATCGAGTGTACCTACCTTCCTTGTTTGTTGAATGCTTATAACCTGTGAACCTTGAAACTAACAAAGCAAGAACTGGAGTATCGGAAGTACCAACCCTCGTCATCAATATATTTAGGGTTGGCCAATGATGTTGCTAGGTACACGTGCTTGTCATACTCACTATATACTTGTTGCACCTTTAGTATGCAGGTTCGGATCCGGATACCATAGTTGATCGAGGTTCGTAGTTCCTTGGAGCGCACTTCTTGGAGTTAGGGTGAGCCGCTGATGGTTCCATGCACCAAAGTCCTTCCTGTCTTTACTTTCTATCTTTTAGTACTTCATATAGTATTTATGTATTACTCAAAGTTGTATTCGTATTTGTGGCTCTGTTCTTGTGACTTCCAAATTTTGGGGAGTGTTTAAGACTTAAACTTATTTTCTATCTATGTATTATTAAGAATTAAGTACTTTGGGTTGTTTTGACTTTATTTCTGCATTTACTTATGATTATATTGACTTGTATGGTTTGGAGTTTTGCCTAAGGGTTGGGTTGAGAGCCTTCACGACACGAATGGGTATTTGGGTAGTGACAAAAACATATTTTCATGTACAATTACAAATAGATGTAGAAATATTTAGAGCCTTACGGTAAGTCTTTGTAGTTGCTATCAACATTGAACCTTTTTCAGTACCACCTTTTCCACTCATGTTAGTGAAAAAATTCATGATTCAAAATTCAAGAATTTTTTTTGGCTCTGATACCATTGAAAAATCAAAGGAAAATGTTTGTTTTCATTACCATTAGTCCATCTATACATGTACAAGAATCTGTTATTCTAAGTAAAAAATTCTACACCTCCTAAGAAATGTAAACATCTAAATTTGAGTTTATATTTTATTTGAATCTCCTAAATAATATTAAAAACTTAATATAATATTTTCACAAATCTCAAACAATATAAATATACCTAAACCTTCAATGTAATATTTCTTATATATCATTTAATGAACTGTTTTTGTATGATTACACTCTATTGGCATTCATCCGAATTAGAAAATGAATACAATTATAGGTCTACCTTTTTTTTTTTTTAAACAAAAAGGTTAAATTAAAAAAAAAAAAAAAAAAGGACAAAAGGTAGATGGGATATGGGCAGTTGATGTACGTAAATGTAAGCGTAATCTAATGCATTAATGGGGTCAATAAAATCCTTATCACTCAGATTTTTTCCAAGAATTACAATACTCTATCCGATTCAGATTATTTGGTGTTTTTAGCTTTTATATTTAGTTCAAAATAAATAGCTGTTTTTACATAATCAAGAAGATTTTAATTTTTTTTTCTAAATATACCTTATTTAGAGAAATGAATTTTCATCTAACTAAGAAATCATATTAAATTGGTAAAATTTAATTAAGGGTAATTTAGTGAAAACAGTTGCTACTTTCTAGGGGTAAGTAATTTTCTTAAGTAGTGCAGCCAAACTAGAAACATCATCTAATATGGATAGGAGGAAATAATAACTTTGATAAATTCCATACTTAAATGTAATAATCTCTATATGACAAATTCATGATGATAATCTAGCATTTAATAAAAGGTTGAGTGGCTTCACCACGACTGTGTTTGGATGAGATTGACCAACTTTTTATTTATTTCATGTTTGACCCCAATAGCTTTTAGACCTTATAAATTAGCTCCTTGAGTCTGTTTTGGTCATTGCAGTGTGTGTACACTTCACGCAACAGTCTACTATTTATTCCAAGGGAGAGAAGAGCCTCACTATACCCTTCTCTTCACATAACAAAAATGGGTAGAAAGATTGAGATGAAGAAAATAGAAGAGACAACGAAACGTCAAATCACATTTTCCAAAAGACGTAGTAATTTAATGAAGAAGGCGGAAGAGATTGCTGTTTGTTGTGACGTTGACGTACTGTTTGTCGCGTTTTCACCGTCTGGTCGAATCAGTATATTCTGTAGTAAAAAAAGGTATCACATTTAAGATTTTGACAAAATTTGGACGAACATTTAGTTATGTTAATTATTAATCTATTAAACGATTAGTTTGATATTTATTTTTATAATTTTACCTTTGTAGTATTGAAGATATGCTTCAGCTCTATATAAATCTTTCGGTTGAGAGGAGATTGACGTACATCGACTTCTCCTAAATTTTCTTGAATTGAATTCTTTTATTTAGCTACTAGTAACTTATTGTATTAACTTATGAGTTTTTTTTTTTTTTTTGGTTGGGATCAGTCACATAGCCGATACTCAGGTATTCCTTTACTCTATTACATATAGATGTATTTGCAGGATTTTTTTCTTCTTAAATTATGTCTCTTCTTTCCATTATTGTGAATCAATTTGGCTAATTTGAAAATGAATACTAAATGAACTAAAGTTTGAAATTCAAATTAATAATTCAAAGACCCTGAAAATTCTATGGAAATGGAATCCTCACAATTACGAAATATTAAATGATTTTTAACTAGTTTTAATTGGTTAAAGACAATAAGTTTGACTTTTGAAAGGCGAAAAAAGTCAAAATGTGCATAATTGATAAAGAGTTCTAATAAAATTTAATTACGGGGATCAATTTTGCCAAGCAAGTACTTATTCATTTCGTTATTTTTTTGGAATATAAATGAAGAAAAAGATGGAAAAACTGGGGCAATTGAACCACATCAACGGAGATGTTAGCAAGCTACACTTTCTTGATAAGCAGTTTGTATCTCTTTTCATTCTCTCCCTCATTTTTTTTCTATAATTAATTTATTGTCTCTCATTATTTATATTTTATTCACTCTGTAGATTTGTTCCTGTCACAATCATTATTATTTGAATAGCAAAACTTATGGCCGTGTTGGCCCAAGATCTGTTTTGCTCAGAGAGGATTATTATAGGGCAATTTGCAGGATTGCCCTTCGCTGGAGGTGATCTTTAATTTTTACCCCTAAAAAGGTGGTCTTTAAATTCTGCCTTAAGGCTCAAATAGGCAGAATTTTGCAACCTCTGCCTCGCGAAAATTCTGCCTTGCGATTTTTTTTTATTGAGCTGGAGTTCGAACCCACAACCTCAGGGTGTTAGGCGAGGGGCAATACTTAAAGACCACCAATTTGAAGGGTAAAAATTAAAGACCACCCCAAATGAAGGGCAATCCGCGCAAAAAAAAAAAACGAAGTTATTATAAGCATCATTAGCTTTCCATATGCAATTAAATCATCTAATAATTTATATAAATACTCGTATTTAAGAATTAGAATTAATAAGTTCAAAATGAGTGAAGTAATGCACCCAGTACCAAGGGGTGTGGTGGCATTGGAGGAGGTATGATTTTTATTAAGGGTCCATCAGCTACTACTCATAAAAAAAATTGATCTTATACAATGTAATTTTTTTACAAATCCCCCTCCGCCCTTCTAATTTTACAACTATGTGGTGGGATGATTAGCATTCTCCACTTATAATCAGAGGTCTCGAATTTCAGCTCTTGAAAACTTCATGGTAGGCACACTTTACTCCTTTAATCGGCCCATCCAAGACAATTTTTAATTAGTCAGTGGCTAGCGGACGACATGTATCAGATAGTTTTAAAAAAAAGAACAATGAGTGTTATAACATAGTATACAAACATTATGAGTTCATTTGGGTTAGCTGATTGAAAGTAGTTAATACGTGTTATGTTTTAAATCATAATTTTTTATACTAAAATTGATTTATAAATAAGTACCTACTGTTTGGGTTGAAATATTGAAATTGATATAAAAATAAATGTTTATAAGAAAATTTTCTATCAAAATGACTAATATATCCTCAAGTTTTAAAAAAATTGTATATTAAAAAGTATTAGTATAATATAAGGAGAATAATGAAAACGAAAATGAATAGAGAGATATTTAGGAGTTCTATTTTGGATAGAGTATTTCTGGAATTAGAAAAGATATTAGGGACAAAAGAGTAAATATTTGGTCAAATTAGAAGTGCTTCTAAGATGAGAACCTATAAATTGATAGGACTGACCAACTTATGACTTTTAACTAATTTTGACTTTTAAATAAACACTGATCTCATAAGTGCTTTGTCTCATACCAAATAGTTAATTAATACTCTCCCATATCGGATTTATTTATAATAAAAGAATCTCTATCCAAAACTTCATTATAATAACTATTTCAGACCAAAAAGTTATGAAATCCAAAGCACGAAAAAAAAAATCTATTTTGACTTGAGAAAAATACAAACTAGCCCTTATACTTTAGGATAGTGTCACATAAGTCCTTTCAAAACTTTTAAGTATTCTGATAACATTAAACTTTGACTTATAATCATTTATACCTTCCATTAGCTTTAATCATGAATATCGTTAAAACAAAATAATATAGTTGATATTTATTGACAGATATTAAAATCTAAAAGGAAAAGAAAAGTACTTTTAAATGAAGAAGGAAAAATCAGAAAATATTTTATGAACACGTGTGAATTGAATTTTACGCTAAACGATAGTATTAAGAACTTCTTTTATCACCCTCTTATAGTAACATATTCCCCATCGTATACTGTCTCCAGAAAGAAAAAGAACTCTTAATTTACAAGAGTATATAGGTGTTGCACCAATTTGATTTATCACAATGTTAGATCCTACATAACTTGAGTTATTTGTATAAAGTGAAATTGGCTCTCACTAATGAATTAAACTCTCTCATGATCCATATATCGCTGCCTTTGGATGTTTCAACCTATTGCTGCTGCCTTAATTTCTGCAGGGTCGAGGTGGGCACAACTTTAATTTCTGTCTTATCTCTATCACTATGGGTCTGAAAGAGTTAGGCTTCAATAATAAAAAAGATTCAAACTCAAATGCTAAATTTATTTGAGATTCCTAATAAGATACTGAGTCTGATCCAAAATATTAGTGTTTTTGTTCAAATTGTTTTGACTTTTTCCAAAGATAAGTTTTTTTTTTTAAATCTATCTTTACTATTCTAATTAATAGGGTGTTAATTAAGTGAGACATTGAAGTAGACACTATAATAGTCTACACGAAATGTTAAATATTCTAGAGTCAATGAGGAAAGTTGATAAAGTTAGTTAAACTTAAAATTCTTTGATGAAGAATTTCGAGCTACAAATCAAGAAGAGTACATTGGAATTACAGATTTTGGATGCTAACATAAGGTAATTTGATTTAATATCACAAGTGTCTTCCTTTATAGTAGTTCTTCTCATGACATCATTGGTTCCATTCTATTTATATTTAATTTATACAATAAACATTAATTTTTTTGTTAAATTTCTTGCAGGGATTACGAACCAAGAGCAGACCAAGAGACTTCTCTTCATCAACTCAATTGGTGTGAGAGGAACTTGCAACAATCTTTGCAAAAAGTCATGGCTAGAAAAGTTTGTATTACTTTTACCATTTTACTTATTTAATTAACATATTTGGTTATGAAGTCACTTTGATTGAGAAGCAAGCAATGATGTCATAAGTCAGACAAGCGGGTGAGACGACAATCCTTCATTGCTTCGATGAGCTGGAATGACGTGGAAGTGAAAACCCTAAACTTTAAACCCTATCCTTTGTTGCTACTCACTATCTAATTGAGGAGCAAATCTGGGTCTTGGTTGGCATATTATAAGCAGATGAGTTATAGTTATAATTAGCTCAATGTGAATTCTTTGCTCGGTTTTGAGGCCGTTTTAAAAGAGTGCTTGATAGAGACCTTAAGCTAGGGATAAAACCTTTCTTTCATGACCAAATTAATATATGCAATATTCGTGAAATCAACTCTTTTGTAAATAAAATTCTGATTAATGATATGTCAAATAAAATGAATTTTGATCAGATGGGATTGGAGAAGCAAGGCAAGATGGATGTTCACTTGGATGCACAACAAACAACTCCTCAGGAGCTTGATACGTCGATTAATCCATACAGGTCATCTTTTCACATTTTATTTTTTAAGAAAATTTCCTCTCATTTTCCCTTTTAGGTTCACATAGTTTTTCTTTAAATAAACATCATAACTACTCATTTTCCAATCGAAAATAAATCTTTACCTTTCAACATTGATTAAAAAAATTAAAATACTTATAACACAAATATTTGAAGTATTATTCACATCTTGTAAAATGATAAAGAATTGCACTCTATAGTGGTTCTGTTCTAATTCGGTTTTTGATAAAAAAAAAATTTGTAAGATCTTGTCTTAAGTAGTTAAAATCGACTATTAAAAATTATATAACGCGTGTTTGATTTAAGATGGAGGCAATCCTTCATCTGCATCCTCATTATTAGTATGTGTATATTTATATTCTAAAGAGTCCAGGTGATTGAAATTTTTGCAAAATTGAAATATGTAATGGAAGAAGTCTCACGTGTATATAGTTATCACTCTTTTGTCTATACTAATATTATTATAATTTTTGTTTCTACTGCCGTTATTCCTGCAGTACAAGTATTCAAGGGAGCATGTTTCAAGATTGGATAGACAAAGGAAAAAGAGTATCAGGCAGTTCTATCAATTATGCATATAACACTCCCTATGCAAGTTCTTCACAGTGTGAGAATATATCATTATCTCCAATCCAAAACCTATCTTATATCTCAATGCAGGTAATACTTTTCTTTAAAATGCAGTAATTAAGATTTCCTTAAAGAGAACAAGACATCTTCTTTAACTTACATATTATACTTTTCTGAACAATAGAGCGAGCAACAAAACATGGTAGTAGATGTCCAACAGAATCCAACACAAGCATTTGAGCAATCAGAGGTACAATATTCTTGGGCATATTATACCTTGTTAATTTTGCCTTTGTCATTAAGGGTGTGTTCAATATGGAGGAAATAGTTTCTGAAAAATGTTTTTCAATTTTCTCATGTTCTGTAGGACAAAATTTTGATTTTTTTTTTTTTTAAAAAACAAGTTCCTTAAAAATTAGAAAAATGACTTCCCTAATGGAAGGGGAAAACCAGCTCTGCATTCCGTATTGATTGTCTCCTCCTCACCAAAGACCCACCCCACCGTCAACACCCCCACTCCCATAATTTCAGCCCACCACCCACCCCATAGTATTTTTCTAGATTATATACAAATATTTTTAGGATAATATCTTTTGCTTACGTACCGAATACAAGAAAATAATTAAGAAGCCCATTTATTTTCTCAAAACTTTTCAAGAAAATCTTTTTCATGGGAAGCATTTTCCTGCACACTGAACACACCTTAGGTCTAAACTAATTAAGCCATTTTGCAGACACAAGTGACTTTTGGTGAAAGTATTGGCAGCTCTATCATGGACTTCTGGCACAATCTTTGCAATTCTACAAGGTTTCTTTTGATAAACTTGATTCCACAACCTGACAAGTACATTCATACATTTAATTGTTGTTCGCAAGATAGTACTTCATCTGTTTATAAAAGAATGGTGATATCAGAATAATAATGGTCAAATCATCTAAACTCAATATTAAGTCAAATGATTATTAAAAAAATAATTCAAAGAGTAATAATGTCATAGAAAATGAGCTAGAGGAAATACATTTATTTGTCTCTGTTTATGTTGGTTTTGTTCTTGTTTTACAATATATGAATTCTAATTATGCTTTCGTTTTGCTAACTCAGGCCTGTCTCCGGTCCACTCTCCACTATGGGTACACAATCAAATAATCTCTCCCAATTTGAGTTGGAGTATGCCCATTCAAATTGGAGTATGAACTTGAATCATAACAACAACAATCACATCATTCAACATAATGATCATTCTTCAGTTCAGAGTGATGCAAGAGTTCCTAATGTTAATGGAAGTAACTATTACATGAAGGTTAGCTCAAGGCACCATTCTTATTATTATTGAGTTAATTAACCTCATTATTACGAATTCATTTATTTCTTATATTAGTCCGACAAATACTCATTTAAATGTTTTGTTACATCAGGAAAATACCATGGGAAACAATGAATATTTCGTTGAAAAAACACATGACAATGATTCGTGGGAATGGGATGATGATTTTCTCAATGAGATTTTCAGTGTGGAAGACTTCAGAAATTTGGATTGATCAACCAATGACCAATAATCTTTTCAATCTTCATTTATATTTGTGGTCCATTTAAATAAGGATAAATAAACACAACAGACTCCTAATGTTTTAGTTTTTCTATTTTCTTTTATTACAAGAGATCTAAATGTACGTAGTGTGGCCTATATATGATAAAGTGAATAACAAAGTGGGCCTATCAATGTCAGAAAATAAATTTTTGAGATACCTATCGATATGTATTGTCCAAACAACACTTACAATGAGGACAACCTAATAAATTTTTACATTTAGAATATCCAACATATGTTTATATTAAATTTCATGAAGCCAAATATATTTTAATGTTGTTTTTTACCTTCTTCCTGAGCTACCATAGAATCCTCTTCATTTTTCTATTTTTAATTTTTTAAGATCTATATAACATGACTTTTATACACTATTATACATTACATATACATCCTTATACATTCTTGTACATTATATATTCACTGTATAGATAATGTATATATATAATGTATACAAGCACTATTATGCATTACATACATATTATATATATATACACACATTGTATAAATAAAGTATAAATAATGTATATGATTTATATCAGCATGCATAAATAACGTATATGTATAACAATGTGCCCACACCATTTCTACATGTATTGGGAAAGCATCCGAAGAGGCAAGCAACCAACGTCCACATTCATTACAGAAGAGTAATGGAGCTTCTTGGCACTTCTCAACCCACATCTCCGACCAACGTTTAGGGATAGCCATAGGAATCAGTACTATCCTCCTCATGCTGGTGGAAGGAAAAAAATTGCTTCTGATATTTTCATAAAAAATTATAGCCCAATCAAGCTCTGTGGTTTGGAAAATTATGTGGCTTGAAATCTGTGAAATCGGAACGAAAGAGTAGTCGGTTAGACATGCCTTGAAATCAGACCTTAGAAGGACATTGGAGGATTTCAAGTTTCCATTAGTGAGCATTGACACTTGATAGATGCAAGTAATGCCCTGAACCACATCTACTACTATATTTAGACATGAAGTCCAATGAAGGGGTCTTGACCTTATTTATCTTGAACCTCCACCATGTCATTTCTTATCATTGCACCAGTTGAACTTTGATCGTCTTCTTTTCGCGAGATTTAATCTTAGAATTACTATCAGTCACAATAATGGTTGGACCATTCGTACAAATGTACTACGAAGTAGTGCACATGCAATTCTTCACGGTATCTACAGGGGTACCATCAAAGCTAATTAGGCTATGAGCAGTAGTACCAGTAACACGTGAGGGATATAGTCAGAATCATCCCCAACAACATGGACAAAAGAAGGAATGTTTGATGAAATAGTGGCTTCACTAGGGCTATCAGCTGCGGCATTAATAGATGGTTCCTTGTAGCTGATATGCACATCGATAAGAAAATCGCTTTAAATAGCTATAGGAGATGCAACAGCAATTTGAACAGTCCTTAACGATGTAAATGAATTTTGATAGAGGAGAAGGATACAATTCGCTTGGTGTAATTTGAAGGTGAATGGAGGTTGCCTGTCAATGGCGGTAATTTTCAACCAGCAGATATAAGGCGACAAACAATGGTGTAAGTGGTGGTCTGCGGAAAAAAGGGAATATCGCTCGGAGAGTAGGATTTTACAAAAGCATGGCTAAATGGTAATAAAAGAGAAATTGGGAAATATTTAGTGTTGAGACGTTGCTGTTTCAATATTAATTAAAACCCTAATATTGTTTTATCTCTTGTAATAATCTCCAAATAAAAATACATCAACTAAAACCAATTTTTATTCGATGCAAGGAATTAAATAAAGGGTAAGAGAAATCCTCTAAAATTTGCTTCAATCTTCAATCCCCAATGGTTGATGGATTCTTGCTCCCAATGCTTTAAAATTAGCAAAAGATGACAATAATTTCCTCCCAGTCCTTGTTTTATAGTTCTCCAATTTTTCAAATCAAAATATGACAAGAACAACCTCAGATTTGCAGATTTGTAATTCTGATCAGTTTTTAAGTTTTTCGTAGTTTCCCCAATTTCTTCAATTTGGATTCTTTTGACTTTTTTTTTATCCAAACTTTTTTTCCAAAAATTTAAAACTTGAAATATATATAATAAATAATGATAAGTGCACTATTTTTATTCATTAACACAACCAAAAGTCAACTAAATAACATGTAGAAAGAGGTACAATACCGACTTATCAAGCATTGATGGGGATTATGATAATAACAAGTGGTACAGATGAGTTACTGGTACTATATGAATAAAATCAGGTAACTTGCCCGGCACAAAATATATGCTACTAATATGGTGAAGGATGGACGGACTTTGAGTTAATTTAAAACAAAGATGCATCATCAAATTGTTTACATAAATCTAGCTAAAATTGAGTTGTGAGAACATGACAACAGTTGTGGCAGAAATTACTTTAGTAGTTGGATTATTTGGGTAACGATAAATAAAGAAGCAAGAATAATTGCCTTATGTTAGTAAACCTTCCATTCAAGTAACCACCAAGCATATTTACCATAAGCATACAAGACACATTATTTTGGGATGAAAAAACTTCGAGAAGGATTGATAAAAAATAATACTTAAATAGGAGCAATAACTACTAGATTTATTCATCAGGAGATTTGGTATGACAAAGCATATTCATCTTGTTGGCCAGCTGGAATTGTTGCACATTCTTCATTATCTAGTTTGAGGGGATATATATAATTACGTATGCATGTGTACAAAAGTTGCTATAGAATGATTGTCATCACAAGCAAATGATATTTTGAGTGGCGCCTCCCGAAGCACATGCACAGCTGTAATAGTATGTGCATGTGTTTAAAGGGTTGCTATTAAAAGGGCTGTTAGCTAGGTTAGCCGTAATTAATTGATTAGGTAGGTAGAGACAAGCTTTTTTGTATTTATTTATTTACTTTGCACTTTTCTAAATCTAAACCCTAATTGTGAAGTCTCTCTCGAGTTAGAATCGACATCTCTGACATATAATGACAACCTAGAAACACATTTAGGGAACTCATGAACAGCTGTTGTAGTACATGTAACAGTTGCTGACATCTCCCCCATTTACCTAGTACCACAAAATACACGTCAGGGCACATGAGAACAACCTTCATACCCGACAAATTAAAGTATACTACAACGATAAAAGTTGAACATTGTCCGCAAGTTAAGAAATAAATAAAAATGAGGAATTAGTAAAGCATATGATTAGCTAAGAAATACATCTAAAACCTTAAAAAACCTTAATCTAGATAATCTAAATATCACTTTGTCAACTATCTCTGTTTAGTCAAATCTCCAAAATTTGCTTATTTTGAAAGTACTTCTTTTCATATGGAGTTCAGAAGTACTTTAAGACAGTAGCAGTTTGTGTTAGATCAAATCATTTGGCAGAACATTTTTGTCAGTATTAGAAAAAAATTGATCGACCAATCTTTCGATAGAGAAGTTTTCATCGTCAAAGTACAAAAACAAAATGACATGTAAAGATTCACCTTAAAATTAGTACTCCCTCTATCCCAACTTATTTGGTGTAGTTTGATTCGGCACAGAGAAGAATAAAGACATTTGAATGTGGTCTTAAACATGCTATAACATTTGTGAGACTATAAGAATTTTAAAACTTGCGGTGTAAAATATTGTCGTGCTACAAAGGTTTCTCATGAAGAGTGAAATTAAGAATTCAAAATTATACTATTTTCAAATACAGAAATATGTCATTCTTTTTGGAACAAACTAATAAGGTGAAGGTTTTGAGATGGACCCTGGAGTCTAATGGGTTCAAGTTGAGCTGGACTAAGACGGAGTACTTGGAGGGCAAGATTAGTGACTCACAAGGCATATGTGTAAATGAGGATCGATGAACAAGTTATCTCTAAAGGAGGAAGTTTCAAGTATCTTGGGTTAATATTCCAAGTAAATGGGGGAGATTTGTCACGACCCGACTCGTGGGCCATGACGGGTACCCGGAGCTGACTACCGAGCACCACTTATCATGCTGACTATCATACTCAGCCTGCATATATCATTCTCATCACAATATTATCATGAAATATTCTCTAAATACCTCCCAAACATATATATAAGCATGGGCCCATAAGGCTACAAAAATGATGTACAACATACAATAAAGAGGTCACATGACAACTACAACCCACAAATAGGTATCTACGAGCCTCTAACTTGAGTACTGGAATCATAAGGACGGGACAGGATCCCGCCATGCCCCAATATGTACACAAAAGAATATACCAAGAAATGGCTACAACGGAGTATGGAGTGCTCCTGCAAACTCGCTGTACAAGCTCCTAAGTGTCCACACCGTCTCCCTGTCAACCTGTGGGCATGAACACAACGTCCATAAAGAAAAGGACGTCAGTACAAACAATGTACTGAGTACGTAAGGCATGTGCAATAGCATAAAAAAGTCATAAAGAAACATAAAGCTAGGAGCAAACCTGTAACTGGATGCCTCTTAAAACGGAGTCATGCATGCTAACTTTCATAATAAAAATAATACCATATCATACATATATAAGCTGCCCGACCATATAGGTACGGTGTGATCATCATTAGCTCGCGTCCAGGCCTCCCGCGTCCGAGGTATAAGCTGCCCACTGCAGTGGTGTGTCTGCCCGGCCATGTAGGCACGGTGTAATCATACATAAAATAACATAAGCATACATGAGAGTCCAAGTGAAAGCTACAACTCTATCGGAGTGACGTAAGGTCGGTATCCTCCGATGATGTTATGGAATAGTCATGATCGTCGTGTCTAACCTTGAAGGAACTAGCACTACAAGAAACAAGATTTATTGTGGCGACAGTATTAGCTGCCACAATAGTTACATATTTAGTGGCGACAAATAATGTCGCTGCAGAAGCTAAATATTTAGTGGCGAGCTATAATAGGTTGCCATTAATAGGAGTCGCTAATTCTGTAATTTTCCATTCCCGCTAATATCAAAATTTTGCCTCCATATTTTTATTGGCGACTTGTAAATTGTCGCCCCTGAATATCATTTGTGGCGACCTGGTCGCTGCAAATAGTCTAATTAATTTAATTTTAAAATAAAAAGAAAGTGAAAAGTAGAAAGTAAAGCTTATAGTTGTCTTTCTTCGTATATTCCTCCATATCTATACAAAGCTTTCTCCTTCTCACTTGAAAATTCTTAAAATTTTCACTACTCAATTCGCTCAAATCTCTTAAATCTGTATGCTAATACCACAAAATGTGACCATATTTTAGAGACCCAAAAGCCCTAAGTAAAAATTGTGACTCCATCAAAAATCTATGCAGAGAAATCGAGTTATCTAACCCATTCGAAATCGATTCGAAAATTTCACCTCTATTTCCTTAACCCATTCGAAAATCTATAGAAATCGAGTTATCTAAAGCGGAAGAAAGTTCAAAGTTAGAAGTTTGAAGCTGCAAGTGTTTGAAGTTGTTTGGAGTTTTGAAGTTGTTCAAAGTTTTGAAGGTACCATTCATGTTTATCCCTATTTTTATTTTTCATATTTTGTCGATTCTCGATCTTGACAGTCATTTTTGAGTTATCTCTTTCAATGGGTAAGCTGGAAGTTTCTTTTTGAAATTCTAGGCCTTTTGATGTTATTAGTGTGATTGGATGTTCATATTACATTGGGTATTTTGAATGTAGTGATTTATGCAGAGAAAAGAGCTTCTTTTAGATTAAATTTATCTGGGTTTTAGCTTTGAAGATGTATTCTATTGGTTTTCAAGTATTGAGTTATAAGAAATTTATTGAAGTATTTAATATGCAGAACATGTACTTTTTTTTCTTAAAAGAGAGATTGGTAAAGGTAGTTTCCTTTGCTGCTTTATTTACTTATGAGCATTATTTACTTCAGCCCAATATACTCTACTCTTTGGATTTTTTGTGTGTGTATGTGTAAGTTAGTAGCAGCCCAATTTTGGATTCTTGAAATCAAAGAAGAAATTCAAAAATGGTATTAGTAGCAGCCGTAAGGGACTATATTAATCACATGTTACAAGATATTTCTGGAATGAAAGTTCTCATTCTTGATTCCTCTACGGTTTGTTCTTAATCTAATATTTAAAAACACCCTTTTGTTTGTTTCTTTGTTTTTATGTCTTAAAAATTATTCTTTTGGTGTTTATGTATTTATTTTATTTTTGTGAAATGAGTGAATATTGCATTGAGATGGTTTAAAGGTTGATAGGGTTTGTTACCTGATTTGTAAATAGGTAAGTGTGGGTGATAATTCCAAACCCATTGGAATATTATGGACTAAGAAAATAAGTTCAGTGAGATAATTACTTAAAAGTAGCCTTTTTTTGAGTAATAAGTTCTTTGATCTGATGCTTTTCTTGTTTGAGTTAATGTGTAGTTACAGATTAATATCAATTGGGTAATTTTGATGTAGTAATCTTGAACTCAAAGAATTAAAAAGAAAGAATCTTGAAGCCTTAATCAGTCTATCAACCAATCAACTACTTCTTTATTACTAGTTGGGTTAGCTATGTGAATCCTTTGTATCCATTCTGTATCTATTCAGGTTTATTTCATTTTAATACTAAATATTTTGTCTTTTAAGCCAAATTAGTTGTTCTTTAGAAACCAGATTTAGCTGGTATTGCTTATATGGATCCAATTGATCCCAAGAGATTGTAGGTCTTCCGAGAGCTGAGACAGCTATCCTCAATATGATTTAAGTCTATGTCGTCTCCTTATTAATACCTTCGATCATCTAAGGAGACTATAATCAGGAAATGTTGGACTGGGAAGCCAAGCTCAGTGATCTAACAAGAATTGTTAGCAATGTGGTCAATGAAACACTAAAGGAAAAAAGGAATTGCTTATTGCTGAGAGTATGGGGGTAAATTTTGAGATGCAGACATAGTATTAGTGATTACTAACTCGTTAGATATTTGCTTAATACGTTTGAAAAAGAAGAAGAAAGCATGAATATTTTAATCATCGGTTGTGGTAGTTATGGAGTCATGGAGATGTCATTGAAGTGATTTTAGTAAAACAAAGATGCAAAACCTTTTCTTGTAGGTGAAGTGATGTGGTTGGATGAGGTAACTAGAATCTAGGCAATGTTTCAGCACCTTCCCGTGTTAGTTTGTGTTAAATAAGTTGTTTATTAATTTGATATTGGAGCAGCCATTGTACTTTTAAAGACATGTAAGCTGCTGTTTATGAATTCTGAAGATAGAGGATCAAAATCTTGTTTCTTACTGGAGTAGATTCGGGCATGATTTTGAACTGGGAAGTTCTGAATGATGCCTAAGGCATGAAGTGACTATATAGCTGGAAAGACATATCAGGAGCTTATCAAAATGCAGTCACAATTTGCATTTTGGGAAGGATGGAGGGAGAAACGATAGATGTTTTATAGGAAGAAGAGAGACCTTTTAGAGTTTGAAGTTGAAATGCTTATAGTTTTTGGTTTTTGGTGTAATCTGACGCTGTAAATGATATACATATTGTAATAGATTTCTCTTATTTCTCTACATAGGTTTGGGTGTGAGTAGATGTTTGTACTTTTTATAGATTCAACACCCATTTGGTGCTACTTACTTATGTGTTTGAGGGTGTCTTCAATGAACATTATATTAAGTGACATGACCATAACTGCAATTTTACTGGAGAACTATTACAATATAGAAGTTTTATGATGCGCTAGTAGTGAATGCTCTCTACAGCAACAGGTAAAGTAAGAGGCAGCAGGGAACTTGTCACACCCTAGGAAAATCGTGCATCGGCAAAACACGAGAGGGATGCTGTGTATATAAGGAAACAAGCCTTAGACCCTACAGACGTGATTTAAAGCCTTTAGGTTTAGACTCAAAGTGGACATTATCATTAGTAGGCTGAGGTTTTACAGAACTCGAAACAACGGTTTTGGTTTTTAGAGATAGAATTTAGTATTGATGAAGCATGTCCTAAAGAACACCTTTTAGTGAGATCTAAGCGAATCTGATTTGGTCATTTCCTTGGAGGTAATAAGATTTGGTATAAGCATTTTCCTTTTGCATTTAGTGAACAAATTTAAAAGCCCTCCTAGTTGTAGAAGACCAACTGTGTTTGCATAATTTCACTTTGAATACTGGTAGATACTGTTGGCATGAGGCTTGAAAAGATAAAACATGTATCTCGTTTGAAAGTTTGTTTTTTTCTCTAAGAAACTGCCTCTTTGTGTGTTTACTTGTGATGATATCCAAGTCCTGATCAAAGTAGTTCTGCATTGTCTTTCTTACTCAAAACCTTTTTCCATCACCCTGCCTGCTGTCATGTTGCTCTGAACTGCTGCAATTAGATGGTTGCACCTAGGATCTTGAAACTGTTATTAAACAGGTGCTGCACTATGAGATTCTAACTGCTGCCATGTTTTTTGTTACAAGTAATCTGGGCAAGTCCTCTATTGTTGACACTTGTTTGGGATAAGATTGTCACTTGCATAGCTTTTGCCTTGCTGCTACTGTTGTGAACTGCTGAACCTAGAGATTCTTGCTGCATTTTAATTACCATTTAAGCATAATAACTTGTGCATTTTTGAAAGGTTCAGCTAGTCTACTATGAACTGTGGCTCTTTGTTGTTTGCTATGAACTATTGCTACTTTGATAAAAACAAATGCTACACTTTGAGGGGGAATTAGCTGCCTGCTGGTTTTGTTCTGTAAAAATAATAGATACTACATTCGATAGGCTTGCCATACCTGTGGTTTAAATGGCCACCATGTTTGGTACATGTTGTTGTCCATTAAAGAAAACATTGGCTGCACTTGGAGTTATACTAGTGGTTGCTGTATATTGTCTACTGCATGATTTATTTATCATATTCCTCGTAAATTATATTAATCACAATTATTCTTTTGATAATTGGAATGCACCTCTCATATAAAGTAGAGTATGTTTTAGTTATGAATATATTAATTTTTTAAATATGAAGTATATATTGACTTATTCATGCTGACGCCTTTGCATAGGCCTCTTCTTAGACTTTTCCACTGTTTATCATTATGAAAAATCTAATTAATTAATTTATTCCTTTTTTGTTGAAAAATAGGAAATGGATAAAAGTTGGTTGAATATTAGGAATAGAGTTGACCAAAGGTATAGAGATGGAGTAGAAAGCTTTCTTAATTGGGCATTCAGTCAACCCGGGGTGAGCACTATTATTCGATGTCCTTGTAAAGGGTGTATGAACACTGTGTTCAAGCTAAGGATTAATGTAAGAGGAGACTTGTTGAACAAGGGCTTCTGGGATTCTTATAAAGT
The DNA here is from genome assembly GCF_019175385.1 of Lycium barbarum. NCBI lineage: Eukaryota > Viridiplantae > Streptophyta > Magnoliopsida > Solanales > Solanaceae > Lycium > Lycium barbarum. The sequence goes on along the minus strand of NC_083346.1, from coordinate 25,232,760 downwards.
GTGGGACTTGCATGGAGAAGTGTTAGTTAGAGTTGATGATGAAGTCGAAGATGATAGCATTGAAGAGGATAATATTACTGAAATGATTCACGATGCTTGCGGATATATGAATGTGGAGGATAATACTAATTCTTCTGAGGGCAATGAAGAGCCAAATATGCATGCAACAAAGTTCTACAAATTGCTAGAAAATGCTCAGACAGAACTTTATCCTGGTTGCACAAAAGTCTCAAAGTTGTCTTTTGTTGTTAAATTACTTCACTTGAAATGTCTTAACCATTGGAGCAACAAATCAATGGATGAGTTGTTGAGCTTCTTTAAAGAAGTTCTTCCTGAGGGGTCATTTGTACCCAAATCTTTTTATGAAGCGAAGAAAGTTCTTCGTGACCTAGGCTTGGGGTACACCAAAATAGATACATGTCAGAATGATTGTATTTTATATTGGCACGATTCTGTCAATGCCTAATCATGTCCGAAGTGTGGTAAGTCTAGATGGAAGTCAGAAGGACACAAAGGCAAGAAAGTAGCTCATAAAGTATTGCGACATTTTCCAATCAAACCAAGGCTTCAGCGATTATACATGGCAAAAGAGACGGCAAAAAAGATGAGGTGGCACAAGGAAGAAAATATTGATGATGGTGTCTTGCGGCATCCATCCGACTCAATAGTATGGAAATCTTTCAATGAGCGTCATCCTACTTTTTCAACTAAGTTAAGAAATATTAGATTAGGTTTAGCAAGTGATGGGTTCCAACCTTATGGGAATATGAGTTCCAATCATAGTATTTGGCCTGTCGTACTAGTTACGTATAATTTTCCACCATGGGATTGCATGAAAAATCCATATTTCATGATGACACTTCTTATTCCAAGCCCTAAGTGTCCAGGCAATGATATTGATGTATACTTACAACCAATGATTGTAGAGTTGAAAGAGCTATGGGACGGGGTGGAGACTTATGATGCACACTCAAAATCTAATTTCTTATGCGTGTGGCTCTCCTGTGGACGATTAATGACTTTCCTGCATATGGGAACCTTTCAAGATGGTCAACCAAAGGCAAGCTTGCATGCCCTTGTTGCCATAAAGACACACAATCAGTTTCCTTACGTAATAAGTTATGTTATGTGGGTCATCGTCGCTTCCTTCCCATAAACCATCCATGGCGTAGAAACAGGGTGTTATTTGATGGGAAAGTGGAAATGGGGGCTGCACCTAGCCCTTTAACAGGTGATGAAGCACTTATGCAATTACAAGATTTGGGCAATGTGACTTATGGTAAAGTGCAAAAGCGAAAGCGTAATGTTTCTAACAATGCTTATAATTGGAGGAAGAAGAGTATCTTTTTTCAATTGCCTTATTGGAAGAATCTTATGTTGCGACATAACCTTGATGTGATGCATATAGAAAGAAATGTGTCCGATAATATTTTATCAATTGTGATGAATATGGTTGGAAAGACAAAGGACACGTTGAAAAGTAGATATGATTTGGTGGACCTTGGAATCAGGCAAGGATTGCTTCCAATTGAGGATGGGGACGCGGCATGCTATGCATTGTCCCTACAAGAGAAGTTGAAGGTATGTGATTTCTTAGCTAATTTGAAGGTTCCAGATGCCTTTTCATCAAACATTTCAAGGTGTGTTAACATACTTGAGAAAAAGATACATGGATTGAAGTGTCATGATCATCATGTATTATTACAAGTCATTTTTCCAGTAGCTATACGTGGTTTATTTCCTAAGGAAGTCTGTGAACCAATTATAGCCTTAGCCAAATTTTTCAAGAATCTATACTCTAAGTGCTTGACAATTGAAGATCTTGATATCCTAGAGGCTGAAATTCCTATCATATTGTGAAAACTTCAAATGGTTTTTCTTCCGGCGTTCTTTGATGTCATGATTCATTTGACAATTCACTTGGCAAGAGAGGCAAAGCTTGGTGGACCAGTTCAATATCGGGATATGTACCCTATTGAGAGGTAACATGTCTTTCTATAATATAAATGCCACATATTTAGAATATCATATTCTATAATTATATTAATCAGAAATCTATATATAGGTATTTGCGAACACTTAAGTCATATGTACGCAACCTAGGTCGTCCAGAAGGTTCAATTGCAGAAGGTTATTTGGCAGAGGAAAGCCTCACGTTTTGCTTACGATATTTAAAGAATATCTCAACCAAGTTCAATAAACCAACTAGAAATGACGATGGATCTAGGTCAAAGGGTGAGATGTCCATCTTTAAAAATAGTGGGCAACCAAAAGGTGCTGCTACAGATAGCAAGAAGCTACCTCATGATGAGTTCAACCAAGCATGCATGTATGTGCTTCAAAATTGTGAAGAGGTGTCGCAATTCTTGGAGTAAGTCTCTTATTTATTCCAAGATAATTTCACATTGAGACAATTCAATTAATCTTCATTAACACAAAATGTAGGGAATACACGAGAGAGATTGAAAGTCAAGGATCAATGAGAGCTCATAGGATGCATAACAATGAGTTTCTTGATTGGTTTCGTGCACGTGTAGGTGTTTACTTAAATGACACTTTTACTATTAGTGTAATTATCCCAAGGTGTTATATTGGTCATAATAGTGTTGTTTGTTTCTGTAGATATTTGTGTTATCTGCACAAGGATGCGCAAATGATGATCTCATAAGCTTAGTTGTCAGTCCTGACCCATTGGTTCATCGATATTCAACATTTATGGTGAATGGATTTAGATTTCAAACAAAAGAGCTTGTGAGAAAAACACAAAACAGTGGAGTTCTTGTTAGAGGAGACGATTCAGACCCTAATAAGGAGTATTATGGTGTATTAGAGGACATTTATGAGTTGTCTTTTGTGGGGAACAGGAAAGTTTACCTATTTAAGTGTCATTGGTGGGATGTGGCTCGCCTAGGAAGAGGATATAAGATTGACAAATATGGTTTTACAAGTGTGAATACTCATTGTGCCTTGAATACAAATGAGCCATTTGTGTTGGCGTCTCAGTCCGAGCAAGTCTTTTACTTGAATGACATGGTCAATAAAGATTGGCTTGTTGTTGTAAAGACAAATCCTCGCGACCTTTTCAATATTCCTGAAGTTGAAGATGAAGCATTACTTAACGAAGAAGTTTATCAACAAGAAGAAGTTGAATGTAATATTTTGCGTACCAATGACCAAGAAACTAAGATTGAGGTGTCTTTACATAGGGATGATATTGAACCACAAACTGTTTTGCGTACCAATGACCAAGGAAATGAGGAAGATGATTTCATTAATGACAATGATATAGATGTATTCGAGAATGAAGAAGACGAAGAAGAGTTACTTGATGATAATGATGGAGAGGACAGTGATACATCCTCTTGAAGATAAAGAAGCAAAAACTGATGATATAGATGACTACATATTGTTTTGAGAAGTTCTCTGTATTTTTGTTCTTATTAGGCTGACATGAAACTAAAAACCAAGATGTTTGTAGCTTTACTTTTATAGACAGAATCAGTGTTTAAGTAAAACTAGTGGTTTACTCTGAACATTTTCATCAATGAAGGTACAGTTGTGAGCAAAATGTCCCACATTTTTATAAATGATTGATTTAATATTTTGCTTAATGAATTGATATTTTCTCCAACATATAAATATATATATTTTATCATCTTTAATTTCTGATTATGATACTTATCCTCTTTTAATCTGATGTTGCAGGAAATGAGAGGAACTGGACGAGGTAAAAGCGGGAAAGGCAGGACAGGCTGTGGACGTGGCAATTTTCGAGGACGTGGAAATTATGGAATGACGTCTCAACCACAAATACAATCAATAGGGATTAACGAGGTACCTTTGGAGATAGGACAATCAAGTAACCTTAGTCAAGGAACTCTACAACCCTGACAAATATCATGTAACCCTCTCCAAAGAACATCTCCAGAGACACAATCATCAAGGAATCTAGAAGAAAATGCATGCCCCTCTCCAGAGGCTGAAATTGGTGCAGGTTAGTTCTCTGTTATAGTACCCTTCGTAAAAGGAGAATGACCTATTGTAAATCCTCCTTTAGGGTAGAGGGGGCTTGGAGAATGACCTTTGATTAATGGCAAGTGCATCTACGGACTTTAACCGTTAGAGCCAGTAACTGTATAAAGAACTGGGGTTTAAGACACATACATACATGTGTGGTTTCTCTCAGGGTTTTATATTTTCCCATGAACAAAGACATTCATCATCACATACCAATTATTATGGGGTAGACTTATTTTCCTGATCCTTTTCAAATGCTTATTTCTTCTCAGAATTATCCCTTAAATTTTCTGATCTTGAATTGTTTTGTTGCTCTATGGGATTATTTTTTCATGGTGATTCTTGGATATGAATGTAGACGTAAATTTGGTCGCTCTAAGGTGGGGTTGTTCATTTTTGTTTGATTTGTTTCTTAAATTGATAAGGTTACAATCTTTGCTTAAGAACTTGGTTTGCTTGGAGAGAAAAATCTCGCTAAGATTAAAGAAACCGTTTATTTTGAGAATGATTTGGTAAATTTTCATGGTTTGTGTTTTTTATAAGGTTTCTCTGAGACCAGCAGAGCATTCTTTGGATTCTTAACTGTCAACCTTTTACCTTTCGTCTGAATTCGGAACATCTTGTCGTGAACCTTTATTTTCTGTCCTCATTTCTTGGATCCAAAAGCACATAACTGAAAAGCATTACAAGCCATCAAGAGCATGTGTTATTTGGTTTTCTTACCCAAAGGGAATGCAGAAACGAGCTAGAACCAAATTAAGTATTCAAAATGTACATATTTCACAGAAAGTTAAACTGGTTACATTAAATTAACAAAGTGCCAGCATCTACAGATCACCAAAGTTAGAAGAAACTTCAAAGTGAGTGCAGAGTTGACATATACACATGCACAAAATCTGACAGCCACATTAGCATAAGGCCAAGACTGAATTCATTCTTTAGCCCAACAAATAAATGAGCACAAGAAAACCAACAAGTAAGAACATAAACTTGAGATTGCTATCTGCTTGTACTTGGGCTGTGTCTTGAGCATTACAAACATGTGGCCCGTGATATGCAGGAGTATATCCAAAAGGGTAATTTGATGTGGTAGGATACGCTGTAGGACCAAGAAATCCATGAAACTGGAAGATGAGTAATGAAGGGACCAATCCACCAAAACCAGCGGACATTGTAAAGTTACCGGATCTTGCAGTTGCTGTGGGAAAAAATCCTCCCAATCCTCCCATATGACCGAATCCTCTATGATTATGAAAATTATTTGGATCAGGTTGAGGAGCAGTTTCAGGTCGTTGTCCTGCAGGTCTATTAGGAATTTCAAGGCCGAGGATTGGTTTTGATCTGGGATCAGTAGAAGTCCTTCCTCTGCCATAAAGAGGAACTAATTTCTCCTCTTGAATAAGGGCTTTACAAACAGGGCATTCATGGCACTGTGAGTGAAGACGTAACCATCTATAAAGGCATGGCCAGCAGTAGAGGTGACCACAGAGAGTCACAATGGGATCTTGGGCTAATTCAAAACAGATGTTGCATTCAAAATCATGTTCGTCATCATAGTCCCCCTTCGTAAAAGGAAACATGTATATGCTAATAGTAACTTTTCTCATTAAATGTCTGTTACACTTGATCCGGTCGAACCATACTTCAGAACCTGAATGTCTCCCTGTAATGTCATATGATTTAAAATCTGCATTGTAGAAAATCTTATATTTCCCCATATCTATTGAAATTCCGGCCAGAGCTGCCGGATAAATTCACTCTCTTTGTTAGTTAAGACTCTTTGTAGCCGATATATATTAAAATCAGTAGTGATGATATATTTTTTTTTTTTTGCTTTGCAGTTTCTCGCATCAATAAAAAGAGAGGAAGGGGAAAATATAAATCTAAAACAGTAGATATAAAAACTAAGTATGGAGGAAAAATCACAATAATGATTCCAGATGGCATTGATAGAGCTGTGGGTTCCGAGGCTAGAGATATTGTTAATTACTCTGGTTTGATCATGAGGACCTATATCTCGTTCTGAGAGGGAAAATGGAAAAAGATTGTTTTGAAATACGGAGAAGCAATGTGGTTACAGGTCAAGGTAACAAATTACTGTCAATATTATATTTCCTTTAGATTCATGATTTATTCATATGATTATTATATCAAATATAATGTTACAATATGTTCAGAACAAATTTGAAGTTTGTGGCTGGCTGCGAGAGCATAAGTTGCAAGGCTTTGTGATAAGTAGTATGCAAAGGCTTTTTAGAGCATGGAAAGCTCGATTGCACACTGATTACCTCCGTTATTCTATTGATGAAGACAGATTGTCTCATCGACCTGAGGATGTTCAGTTGGAGGACTGGAAATACCTAGTAAAGTATTTTGGAAGTGAGGAATTCAAGGTAACTTAATAACCAGTATTTTGGAAGTTAGGAAATACAAAGTGTGTTTACTCTTTGAATAAAGTTATCCTGAACTCTTGACTTATTGCAGGTTGTCAGTGAGAGAAACAAAAGAAATAGGGCAAAGCAAATAACTAAGCATGCTTGTGGTACAAGGTCTTTTGCAGAAGTAGAAGAATCTACGGTGAAAATACTATTGTTCCCCTATTATAACATATAATGTTTTTTTATTTATATATTTATCTGCTTATAAATTTTCCCTATAAAACTATATTGTAGAGAGATCCGGTTTCTGGAGAAAAGGACACACCAGATAAAGTGTGGGAGATCCAACATACACATAAGAATGTTAACGGAGAACGGGTATGGTTGGATTCAAAATCCCAACAAATTCATGTAACTCCCTAAAATCACTGCCTTATTATCTTTCCATCATATTACTTGCTACTTTCATATGTTTATTATGTCTTGGAGTAAATGATTATGCATAAATGTAGGGCCAGCTTCAACAACTTGTTGTTGAACAACAATCTGAAGAGGTTGAGCATCCCATGACTAGAGAAGAGATGTATTCATCCATTCTTGGTCAGAGATCAGGCTATGTTCGTGGTTTTGGATATGGAAAGAAGCCTCCCAGAAAGACTCAAATGCAGCAGGCAAACATAGAAGCTAGCGTGTCTTCTGCGATGGAAATTATGCGTCAAGAGATGCAAGCTGATATGGACCGGAAGTTCCAAGAAGAACTGAACCGAAAGTTGCAAGAAGAAAATGAACAGATGGCTATCGACTTAAAAAAGCAGATGGAAGAAGATTTGCAAAAAAAAAAAAAATTGGAAGAGGAGTGTGTACACATGAGAGGAGAATTTGACAAGATGATCCAAGACCAAATGGCTGCTTTCATGACTAGAATTCTACAGGTACTTGCTCTTGCTCCTTCTTAACAAGTTTTCTCCTTTCCTTGACAATTCTTCTTTCTTACTTTTGAAAATTATTTTGTGTCTTGCTCCATATAAGTTGTTGGCTAGTTCCTCTAAATCTGATTTTCTAGCAGAATTTTGTATTTCGCTGCTACTAAAGTTCTGTTACAATTTCAAGTTGCTGATTTTAGAAGTAACGTTCTTTCTTCTTGTCCTTTCCGATCGTTTAATGTGTTGGTTTATTAAAAGATGGAGCAGTTTTTCCTATGTTTCGTTAATTTTTTTTTTACACCAGCAGCAACAAATGCTGCCTTTATGCACACCTTGTGGCAAACACCTTGTGCAGCAACAACAACAACCAAGGCTACAAAGTACCAGCACCAGGCTGCTCCGATCCTCTGATGCTTGTCTGATAGAGGCCAGCAGTAGTAGAACCTGCTGCTGCTACCCTATTCTAACTCCCCTACCTGTTACAAAAATCCTTGCAACACAACCAGTCATCTATCAGTCCAACCTCCAGGCCTGCACACCCTTTGGCACAACCAGCCTCTATCAGCAACCAGTTGCTGCATTGCTGGTTTTGTATTTCTTCTTGCATAAACACCAACTGTTACTGCAATCCATGTACTTCCTCCTGGTTCACACCAACAACAATAGGTGTTGTATTTATGATGCTTCTATCATCAGTATCTGTGTACAACTACCAGCTATATTTCCTGACTGCTGTAAACAGCATTGTTTGCACCTCATCATGACTGTTTACTTTCCTGGTGTACTTGAAAATTTCTTCAAAGTACACCAGATTGTGTAAAATTTGTCACTGAGCTGCTGCTTAATTACCAACTGCTGCACATGGCAATGCTGTTTTCCATCAGTACTATACCAGCAATCAACTCCACCTTTGCAACACATCATCTCCCCTATACCTAAAATCCGATTATCCACCCATAACAGTTGTAAATGAATGATTCCATCAATCTGTATCTTCACGTCAAGCGTTTCGCACCAAAAAACCATATTTCCCATTTTGCCCCTGATCATGAAAAAACAGTCTTGATAGTCCAACCATCAGGTTCTCCATACAATATATTTGTAAATGATTGTATAAATCATTATCCATCATCCTGGCAGTCTTTTCGACCTAACAAACCATATTTCTCATCATCCTGGCAGTCTTCGGTAATGTAGTTTGTAGTTTTGCCATATTCTAATTTGTATCTAATGCTCTTAGAATGGGTTGGATTTAAGTGTGGAATTTCTCTAGCGATTGTTACTAGTTGAGGTTATTTTCTAGCAATTACCCTTGCCATATTTTTTAGAAATTACCTTAAATTTAAGTGGTGAAATTGATGGAAAGAAGAAGCATACCAACTTGATCCCATAGCAATTTTGGGAACTCAATGGTCTGATTACACCCCTAGTAGGAACTGATGTATATATGCAGGTTTAGATTTTGTAACTCAATCATGATATTTGATACTAAATTTTAAATTTTGATGAGTATTGCATGGATATTAAAGATATGATAAAAAATATATTGCCATGATGGTATCTGTTGGGATTATGTTACACTATTGTTAGGCCTAAATACTTTTTCAATTTGGCTCATATTATCGTATACATATTTCTTGGATTTGCTTTCCTTGGAACTGAGTTATAACATGGTACAGTTTTAGTAAAGTAGATGAAGTATGAACCTTTATCTTTATAAAGTGTTGGAACTATTATGTCATTGAATTTTAGATTCTTATGTGCTCTAGTTTATTATTAGTGTTGTGTTGGATTATGAGAACTTTCAAAGTGATCCCGTGTTTTGTTTTAATAGCAGGGACAAGGTTCTTAAGCAATGGGGCTGCCCAAAGAGGAGCTTCAAGGCGTGCAATGGAAGTTTTTGCTTTTGGATCATATGTAATATGCATACAATGGAAGTTTTTTCTTTTGAATCATATGTATATGCACACAATGAACCGAAGTATTATATATATATATGTACGTAATATATATGCAGTTGACTTTTAAGTAATGAAAGTATTTATAATATTCGGCTTGGGAATGCTTTTGTTGTTTGTTATTTGTTATTGAATACTTTTAGTAGCAGTTTATTAATTTTAGACAATTCAATTGTCTATAGTAAATCTTCATGATTTAATTGTTTTTGTAGCTATTTTTATTGTTGCTAAAAGTTGTTTTTCAGCAGCAAGATAAATGTTGCCACAAATGTTAGTAGTTTTTGTGGCAACTGTCCTCGCTCCTAAAAGTAACTTTTTAGTAGCAAGATTAAATCTGCCACTGATAGTACATTGAGTTTGTGGCGACAAGAGTCGCTACTAGTAGTAATATTTAGTAGCGAGGACAAACTTGCCATTGATAGTCTATTGAGTTTTGTGGCGACCAAAGTCGCTACAAAATATCACTTTTTAGTAGCGAGATAAAAGTTGCTGCCGATAGTTCATTTGTTATTGTGGCGATAGAGTCGCCACTAAAGCTTTTATTCAGTGGCGACCAAGCTAATATCTGTGTTGTAGAATATTTTTTGTGACATGCTTGCTTACCTTTTGTGGAAATATATGTCGCTACAAATATCTGTTTATTGTGGCGACTACCTATTGTCGTCACAAAAAACCTTTAGTTATGGAACTACTACCAACGGTTAAAAGTCGCTGCTATAGGTTTTTCGTGGCTACTTCTGGGGCTTTTGTGGCGACTTTCGTCGCCACAATAAAGCAGATTTCTTGTAGTGTAGTAACATGAGGTGAGACTATTAACAAGAAGCCACATCAATGAAACCATAAAAATAACAATATCGAGCTTATTGTAGCATCAATATCATCATCATTATCATGGAACATAGCTCATCTCTATCTCATAAGACGCCCTTAAGAACCTTTAACCTTCCTCTTTTAGAGTGCAAGACGAACATGGGAATATAGAAAAGAAATCGTAATATAGGAGTCATGCCTTTGAAAGAAGGGGGCTAGCCTTACATACCTTTACGTCTCTCTAACTTTATCGATTAAACGCTTCCCTCCAATGTTCACAATTCTATATTCAAGAGACTTCGTACTAAGGTTAGATAACCGGAAACATGCTTTAGGTCTCATTAGCACAACTAAGAGCTAATAAAATTTGGGCAACATTTCCTTTGTTTCTACAACTTCTTCCATGTAATTAACAACTCCTAAACATCAACAACAACACCCACAATATCATAATCAATAAACCTCTTCGAGTTTAGCATTATTCAATTCTCGCAATTTGCCTTCAAAAGTATCCATAACCATAATTACAACACAACGCCATATTCTGTCACGACCCGACTAAGGGCCATGACGGGTACCCGGGGCTTACCACCGAGCACCACTCATTCTATTGCTCATCATACTCATAATTCACTTCTTTAATATTCATATGCTCATAATCATAGGAAAACCATTTTTCATTTGGAAACATAATTACCTTATATACATAAGCCTTCCGGCTATCAAAATAATATATACAAACGAGGAGAACCCTTGAGACCATAGTACCCACACATACGTATCTACGAGCCTCTACTAGAGTACAGGACATATAGACGGGACAGGACCCCGTCGTGCCCAAAACATATATGTATATACAATAGCAAATCACTGGCACCTCCGGAATAATGGACTGCTCTCAAAAAGTCTGCTTATCAGCTTCTATAAATCTGGGTCGCCTCCCTGTCTACCTGTGGGCATGAACACAGCGTCCAAAGAAAACGGACGTCAGTACGAATATTGTACTGAGTATGTAAGACATGAATGAAATGAACATAATAGAGAAGTCATAAGACATAAGATGTAGATATAACCTGCGTAACTCTTAAGGAAGGAAACCTTTCATACCTATATCGTATATAATCACAGTACATGATCATCATAGCACATACATCATCGTATCATACATATATATATCATAATACCGTATCTGCTCACACACATTAAACGTTATCCGTATTCATCCACGTCGTGGCTCGACAATATCACATACATATCTTCCGGGATTTTCATACATATATCATATATAATCATAGTAGTATCGTGCCCGACTATGTATGGTCGGTGTCTTACGTGCCCAGCTATAATAAAGCTTGGTGTATCCGTGCCTGGCCCTACCAAGGCTTAGTGTTATCCGTTCCTGGCCCTACCAAGGCTCAGTGATATCCGTGCCTGGCCCTACTAAGGCTCAGTGTTCTCCGTACCCAACTGCAGTGGTGCGCGCGTATCATATATATATATATATATATGTATGTATGTATATTCTACCCGGCCATATAAGCTCGAGGTTTCATAATAGCCATACATAGGCACATTTACATAAAAGCCCATAAATATCTTTAGCGTCATCACTATTATCGTCGTCATCATTATCATCATCGCTATCAACATCGTCATCGTTATTATCACATATATCTCATAAGCTTATCATAAGTTTTCATAGAGCATGCATTTGAATTTAAAGACAATCTATGAAAATCGCATCATATTCGTAGCATGAACTTCGTATAAATATCGCATGATAGACTTTATAATCTCTAACTTAGGCTCATCATTGCCATCATCGTATCTATGGCATATCTCTTACCTTTATCTCATATGGAACCCCCTATGAACATAGACTGGTAACTTTTCGGAACATTGGTCATAGAACATGCACTAGAGCTTATAGACAATCTATAACAATGTCGGGGTGACATAAGGTCGAGAGCCCCCGATTCCATTATGGAGTAATGATATTCATCATATCTCACCTTGAAGGAACTAGCATTTTAAGGTGAGTGTACACCATGAACAACATCAAGGGATCGTAAGTAGGATCTTTAACTTCATAGACATCATATCTTGCTTTAGAATCTCTAGGATTGAACTTACCATCTTTACTTTCGTATTCATGAAATTTCTCTCATCTTTACCTCATAAGAAGCTCTTTGTCAACTTTTGACTCATAGTTCCCGGAATGTAAGAAAGTCATGGAGGAGTAGGGAAAATACTATCATAGGAATCATATAAGGATCATTAGCTTCGTAGGAATATCGTATCATGAGCTTTAGGACTTCTAGACTTAGATTCGTCATCGGCATTGTCATGTTCGTAACGTATCTCTTTTATTTATCTCGTATGAAGCTCTTTATACTCGTAGATTCATAATTCCCAATATGTAGGAAAAATCATGGAAAGATAGAGGGATTCATACCATAAGAATCATGCCTTAGAAAGAAAGGACTAGCCTTACATACCTCTTTCGTTTAACAATTTCCATCGCTTGATTGTTCTCCTTCAATGCTCACGCTTCTACCTTCAAGAGAATTCACATTCACATTAGCAAATAGATTATATGAACGTGCTTACTAGAGCTAGAGAAAATTGGGCAGCATTTCCTTTGTCTATACAACCTTTCCCATATCGTATATCAACTCCCAAACATCTACAATAACGTTCACAATATCATAACCAACAATCTTCATTCATCTACACTAACCTCGTTTCACAATTCCACTGCAATTCATCCATAATCATGGTCATAGTATACTAGTATGTTTTCTTGCATATAATACCTATGCCGTGTTCACAATATCATTTATAACATACTTATAATCACAATATATAATATTCACAACTCGTTCCAAACTACTACTCAAATCTCATTATTCTCATGTTTATGACCCATCTCCTATATCCTTCTTCAATCCAAGTGTTTCAACTTTCAAACACCTTAAACAACATGGGAATACCATAAATCTTACCTTAGATAGTGTAGGAGCAAGTTTTGGATGATAATCTTTCACTTGAAGAAAAACCCTAGCTTTAATCCAATGGGGTTTCTTGCCTTGGATGAACTCCAATGAGTTTCTTACACTTGATTTCCTTGGTTTGATGAATTTTATCACTAATATCTCTTGAATTCTTATGGGAGAAGTGTTCTAGAAAGTTCTAGAGAGAAGGAGAGTGAAGGGGAAAATGAAATAGAATGAACTTTGCCCCTTATTAAATACCCAAAATCTGTCCCGACACATTTATACAGACACACATACTGTCCGTATGTGTGACCGTATAATGGTTCCAGCGAAGGCTAGACTTATGGACCGTATCTTTTGTATGGTCCGTATAGTGGACAGTACAATCCACAGTTTTTTGAAACTCTTTCTCATCGACTCGTTTGATCTCAAATCCTTATGGAACCTTTTTGACACTTGTTGAACACCTCAATACCAATCTAAGGGTCGTTATAACTCTTCTCCAAAGCATCATTAACTCGTTACTCGTAAATCCCTTCCGATACATCTCGTATGTCTTGCCTCGTCTTGGCAAACTTTCTTCTCTTACTTCGAATGTCTTTGAAATCTCATTTAGAATCATCAAATGTTATTTCTTACTTATCAAAACATCGCATACGTCGTGCCCTTCGTCAGTCTATTCACTGTGCATGAACGGAAAATTTTCTGAGGTGTAACATATTTATTCACATATAATGCTTCTTCAATATTCTTAATACCATTCATAACAAGATTATACTCATAACATGTCAAGAACTAGGATTCAAGTGAAGTTACTATTCAAGAATACCATTATTTTCACATTTGAGCTCCATATTCTACTTCCCTCCTCAATCCAAGTCTTTCAACCACTCAATATTTTAAATAACATGAAATGATCATAAAACTCACCTTTGATTATGTAGGAATGGGCTTTGGATGAAAATACTTCATTTGGAGAAAACCCTAACTTCAACTCCAAAGGTCTCTAGCTTCCATTAACCCTAATAAACACCCATACACTTGATTTCGTTTGATTATTGGTATTTGATCCTTGATCTCCCTTGAATTTGTGTTACTAAGATGTTGTAATATTCTATAGTTCTTGAGAGAGGTGAAGGAAATAAGAAAAATGAGAAATTAGAACTTGGAACTTATATTTATACTTGGAGAAAAAGCTGTCCCGATCAAGTTATACGGACACCTATACGGTCCGTATAAGTGACCGTATACCACCATCAGGGATTTTCCCTTTCTGTAAAGGTTATATGGACCCTTATACGGACCATATAAAGTTATACGGACCGTATAAGTGGTCGTATAACTCCACTTTTTCGAAATTATTCTCGTCGATTTGTTTGATCTCCAATCCTTATGAGAACTTCTTAACACTTGTTTAACACTTCATTAACAATCTAAATATCCTCATAAATCCTCTCCAAGGCATTACCAATCAATCCTTAACTCAATAGTTGCAAAATCTTCCCCAACATAACTTATACCTCACCTTCCTTTGGCAAACTTTCTTCTATTGCCTTAAATGTCTTTGGAATCTTAATTAGAATCATTAGGTACCCTTTTTTACTTGTAGGGAAATCATATACATCTTACCCTGCGTCAGTCTATTTATCGCGCAACGGTAGGAAATTTTCCGAGGTGTAACAAGATTGACGATGATGTTACACATAATATTAGAGGAAAGGGATGAAATAGAGGATCACATCCAATGTCTTGTGTGATAAGAATGTTACAACAAGACTTAACGTAAGTTTTATAAAGTGGTTGTTAAACTAGCTATGTTGTATGCGGCAGAGTTTTAGCCAATTGATAACTTGCACATTCAGAAAATGAAAGTGACAAAAATGAGGATGCTGAGATGAATGTACAAACATACTAGGAGAGATAAGATTAAAAATGAAGATATTCTGAACAAAGCGGGAGTGGCCTCCGTTGTGGACAATAAGAGGGAAGCGACACTGAGATGATTCGGGCATGTGTGGAGGAGATCATAGATGCCCCAATGAGGAGGTGTGAGAGGCTAACTATGTGTGTCAAAGGAGAGGCAGATGTAGGCCTAAAAAGTATTAGAGAGAGGTGATTAGACATGACATGACACATCTGTAGCTTACCAAGGATATGACCGTACATAGGATGGTATGTAGATCTAGGATTAGGATAGAAGGTTAGTAAGTAGTCGAGCATTGTCTAGTTTTACTTATCATTAGGGTAGAAGGTTAGTAGGTAGTCGAGCATTATTATTATTAATATTATTACACTTCTATTATCTTATTCTTTAGTTTTTATTATTACACGTTGCTTCTTTTGCTTCAGCTACCGTATTTTTTGTTGTTGCTACTGTTCGTTTCTCTATTATATTCGACATGGCATCTTTGCTATTGTATTTCCTTTTCAAACTTGTTTTGAAATGCTTTACTTGAGTTGAGGGTCTAGAAATAATCTCTCTATCTTCACAAGGTAGGGGTAAGATCTGCATATACACCACCCTCCCCAGACCCTACCTGTAGGATTACACTGGGTATGTTGTTGTTGTTGTTGTTGTTTAATTACGTAAAATTATTTAGCCTCTCAGACGTTTCAACTTGTTCATGTTCATGTACTTGAATGTTGGTGTGGTAACTACTATTGTAGGTAAACTCTATGTCTCCGCCAAAGGTAACCAATCGTTCTAATGATCCTGAAAGTCAATAGTACATGCTCTTAAAATATCCTCTAAGATATAGATGACCGACATAGACTAACAGTGAATTTACGAGTGAAACCCTGTGATAAGATCAACTTGTCTCATGACCCATTTTCACTAAGTCGTGCGAGCACCTACCTTTTCCACCTCGGTAGGCGAACTGTTATCCTAACAATCATAAAACATAAATAAAGCAGAAGAAGATAGAATAACGTTAGAATAACATAATTCTCATGATATTAATATAAAGAAATGTGGAAGTAATGAGAATCCAACCCCTATGTCTGGTCTGGTCATACAAAAGCATCTACCAAATACTAGAAGTCCGAATAATACATAAGATCTCAAAAGATGTGTCGAAGTGAAAATAAGACATAAATAGTAAGACGAGTCTTTGGGAAGAGAACATCCTCACGCTCACCCTGAATAGACTCGGTAGCAACCTTGATAATCTGCCACGAGGGCTAGAAGTAGATCCAACCTGGTACTCTCCATTCATAAAAGAATGCAGCACGTGCAGGTCAGTACAAACAACGAGTACTGGTAGATATCATAGGCCGACTAAGACTAGCTAACGTATAAAAAGACAACAAGCAATATAAACACGTAAAACAACAAGGTACAAGTCAACGCGAATCCATAACCACGGTACATGTCATCACCTATGTTATAGCATCTAAACCCAACTGTGCCACGTCTCAAAGTGACCAATATGAACCAGTATATCACAATAATTCATCACCTATGTTATAGTATATAAACCCAACTGTGCCAATTCTCAGTATAACTATTTCGAACCAGTATATCACAATCTTATCACAACCATATCACATAAAACCATGAGGTAAATGCAATGTAGTAATGTATGAATGATGAATGGAATGCATATGCACCGTACAAATATACTCTGACCGATGGGACATCACATCTCGACAGTACAACCCATGGGAGAACCGTGAAGTCCATGTACCACTCGTCCCGGCTCGGCAACAAGCACTCTCTTTGTCACGACCCAACCCCGTGGGCCGCGACTAGTACCCTAGCTGGGTACCCGTACATACCTATCTGACCGAATTTCGTATCGTACAGATTATTATTATTATTGTTTTTCAAACGGATATTACAGAAGTAGGCCGATACAGATACGGCACGCGCGCAAACATATATATATATATATATACCTGAACATGCAGACATTTACAGATAAGCCGATAAGGCTAACATACAGACGAAACCCGTAACCCACACATCTATCTACAGTCCTCTACAGACATACAGAATCATATGACGGGACAGGGCCCCGCCGTACCCAGAATTTCCATACATACAGAACATACGGAAAACAGAAGATATATACCAAAAGTGTATGCTCCGGATCAAAGGAGCTCTTCAAAATAGCTGAATAAGAACCCTACGCTGGCGGCGTATCACCTGGTGCGTCTGTACCTGCGGGCATGTAGCGCAGCCCCCGAAGAACCGGGGGTCAGTACAAAAATGTACCGAGTATGTAAAGCAGAAATATATCAAACATAATCATGATCTGGACCGAAAGCGCAGAAATATAATAAACAGGCTCATAAGCCGGACAGACAGAGTCATAGTCCCGACAGACGGACAGAATCATGGTCCAGACAGACAAAATCAGAATCCCTACGGACATACAGAATCGGAATCCATACGGACATACAGAATCATAACCAGTCGGACAGATAATCCGGACGGACAGACAGAATCATAACCAGTCGGACAGATAATCCGGACGGACAGACAAAATCGTAACCAGTCGGACAGATAATCCGGACGGACAGACAGAATCATAACCAGTCGGACAGATAATCCGGACGGACAGACAGAATCATAACCAGTCGGACAGATAATCCGGACGGACAGACAGAATCATAACCAGTCGGACAGATAATCCAGACGGACAGACAGAATCGTATATAGGGTACAGGAACGTGGTCGCCACTCCTGCCATTGGCACCACAACACAACATATATCAGAAATTCTTCTCCGATCTCCGTCATACATCATAACATAACCACGGTACTCGGGGGCGGACAGATAACACGGCACCCCGAGCCCGGACACATCATACTTCATAATATATCCTCGGTAACCAGGGACGGACATATACCACAGTACCCCGAAACCGGACACATCATACTTCGAATTTCACATATGGGGCTCGGCGGCCCATCCGCTCGATATACATACCGGCCCGGGATCCGGTGAAAGGAATCATAGCACATGCACGAACTGATTAATGAAAAATCACATACGTACAGATCGTCGTACAGATTCAACGGAACAGAAATAGGCCAACTGGCAGATCGATTCAAAGTATTCAGATAGTTTTCAAACTA